>NW_007249346.1:24654-25238 GCF_000164805.1 Carlito syrichta | reverse complement strand
AGTCTCACTCTGTCTCCCATACTGGAGTGCAGTGGCCGCTTCCGGCCACCGCAGCCTCGACCTGCTGGGCTCCGGCGATCCTTCCGCCTCAGCCTTCCAAGTAGCCGGAATTACAGGCATGCGCTACCACGCCCAGCTGATTTTTTGATTTATTGTAGAGATGAGGTCTCGCTGCCCAGGCGGGTCTCGAACCCGCGGGCTCAGGCAATCCACTCACCTCAGCCTCCCAAAGGCGCGGGATTACAGGCTGAGCCACCGAGCCCGGCTTCAAGCTGTTTTGATTATAGTAGCCTTATAATAAAATTTACAGTATGTTAGTGTGATACCTCCTGCTTTGTTTTTTTGTTTTTTGGGGTTTTTTTCACCGAGGATTGTTTCGGCTATTCTTGGTCATTTGTATTTCCATATGAATTCCTGTGTTGTTTTTTCTAGGTCTGAGAAGAATGTTGCTGGTAATTTGATGGCTATTGCATTAAATCTGTACATAGCCTTTAGGTAAGATGGACCTCTTCACAATGTTGATTATTCCAATCCATGAGCATGGGACATTTTTTCCACTTGTTTGTGTCATCTTTGATTTCGTT
>NW_007249346.1:0-24634 GCF_000164805.1 Carlito syrichta | reverse complement strand
TATGCCTAGATGTTCAAGGGTTTTTATCAAGAAGAGGTGCTGGATTTTATCAAAAGCTTTTTCTGCATCTAATGAAATAATCATGTGGTTTTTGTTCTGAAGTCTGTTGATGTATTTATTTATTTTTATTTTTATTTTTTTTTGAGTTGGAGTCTCACACTGTCGCCCTGACTGGAGTGCAGTGGCCACTCCTGACCACTGCAGCCTTGACCTGCTGGGCTCCAGCGATCCTTCTGCCTCAGCCTTTACATTTATGGTCTTACGGATGTTGAACCAGCCTTGCTCCCAGGGATGAAGCCTACTTGGTCATGATGGATGATTTTTGAGATGTGTTGCTGAATCTGGTTTGCTAGGATCTTGTTGAGAATTTTAACATCTATGTTCATCAAAGATATTGACCTGTAGTTCTCTTTCTTTGTTGGGTCTTTACCTGGCTTAGGTATCAATGTGATGTTAGCTTCATAAAACGATTTGGGGAGAGTTCCATCTTTCTCAATCACCTAGAAAACTTTCAGTAGGATTGGTATCGGCTCCTCCTAAAATGTCTTATAGAATTCCGCTGGAAAACCATCTAGTCCAGGACTTTTTTTCTAGCTAGTTTTGTTATTACATAGTCAATTTCCTTGATTGTTATTAGTCTATTTAGGATCTCGGTTTCTTCATGTTTCAACCTATGCAGATTCTGTGATGTCAGAAAGTCCTCCATTTCCTTAAGGTTTTCAAGTTTGTGTCCATACAAGTGTGCATAGTAGTCTCTAATGATCTTTTGTATTTCTTCAGGGTCAGATGTGACTTAATATTTTGTGTTTCTGATTGTGTTTATTTGGGCTTTTTCTCTCTTTTTCTTGGTCAGACTAGCTAGGGGACCATAAATCTTGTCTATCCTTTCAAAGAACCAGCTTTTTGTTTTATTAATTTTTTTGTATTATCTTTTTGTCTTCTATTCCCAGATTTGTGCTTTATTTTGGTGATCTGGATTCTTCTGCCAAAGTTAGGGTTTTGGTGGTCTTGATTTTCTAGCTTCCTTAGGTGACTTATTAGGCTGTTAATTTGTGATACTTGCATTTTCTTCATGTGCGTTTGTAGAGTTATTAATTCCCCTATTACTACAGCTTTCATGGCATCCCAGAGATTTTGGTAAGATGTTTCTTCATTTTCATTTGTTTCCAGGTATCTCTTAATCTCTGTTTTGATTTCATCATTGACTCAGTAGTTGTTTAGCATCATGTTATTTAGTGTCCATGTCTTTGTGAGTTTGGGGAAAACCTTGTTGCTGTTGATGTTTATTTTTATTCCACTGTGGTCCAAGAAGGTGCATGGCAAAATTTTGAACTTTTGAGATTTGTTTATGCTTGATTTATGGCCAAGCATGTGGTCTATCTTAGAGTATATTCCATGCGGTGATGAGTAGAATGTATATTTTGTGGTCATTAGGTGGAGTGTTCTGTAGGTACCAATTAAGTCCATTTTGTCAAGAGTCACATTGAGGTTCCAGATCCCATTGCTGATTTTTTGTCCTGATGATCTGTCTAGGGTTGTGAGTGGGGTATTAAAGTTCCCAGCTATGATAATGTGGGAGTCAATATCTTTTTTGAGTTAACCTAGAAGCTGCTTTATGAAAGTTGGCACTCCTATGTTGGGTGCATATATGTTTAGGATAGATATTTCTTGTTGATAGATTGAACCTTTTATCATTATGTAGTGGCCTTCTGCATCTTTTTTAATTTTCGATAGCTTAAAGAGTATTTTGTCTGAGATTAAGATCATAACTCCTTTCTTTTGTGTTCTGTTTGCCTGAAAATTTGTTTCCCATCCTTTTACTACGAGTCTGTGAGTGACCTTTCGGGTGAGATGAGTCTCTTGAAGGCAATATGTTGTTGTCTGGTGATATTTTATCAATTTTGCCATTCTATATCTTTTCAGTGGTGCATTTAGTCTATTCACATTTAGGCTAATTATTGAAATGTGAGAGGTGAGCCCTATCATAAGGTTCTTATAGAGTTGTTATTGTTGTTCCTCTTTGTTTGTATCTTTCTTTTGGTTTTGGGGTTGGTTCATGTGTGTTTTTAATCTTTTTCCTGTACTCTTATAAAGAATGTTGTTGTTCTTTTTTCCTTTTCTTCTGTGTTCAATACTTTCTTAAGTGTTACTTGTAGAGGTGATCTGATGGCAGCGTAAGTTCTTAGGGATTGATATCTGGGAAAGATTTTAATTCTCCCTCACTGATGAAGCTTAGCTTGGCTGGGTAGGTTATTCTTGGTTGAAATTGTTTATCTTTTTGAACTTTGAAGATAAGACTCCAAGCTCTCCAAGCCTGAAGCGTTTCTTTAGATAAATCTGCTGTTATTCCAGTTGGTCTTTCCTGGTAGGCAATCTGATCTTTTTCTCTTGCTGTCCTTAGGATTTTTTCTTTTATACCTACTTTGTTTAGGCAAATTATTATGTGTCTGGGAGTTGGTCTTCTCATTTGTTGTCTTACAGGGGTTCTCTGAATCTCTTGTGTTTGAATTTTTTGCATCACTGATGAGATGAAGGAAGTTTTCTTAAATAATCTCATGAAATGTTTATTCCAGGGTGGTCTATGTTTTTCTACCTCAGGAAGTCCAATTACTCTTAGGTTCAGTCTCTTGAAGTAATTGCTCATCTCTTGAAGGTTTTGTTCTGTTTTTTAAGCATCTTTTCTATGTTTTGGACAGTTTGGGTTGATTCTATATTTTGGTCCTCAAGCTCTGAGATTCTTTCTTCTGCTTGGCTAATTCTACTTTCCATGCTTATCCATTGGTTATTTATTTCTTTCACAGTATTCTTTACTACTGTTATCTCAGTTGTCAACTCCTTTCTAGTTTCCTCTTTTCTCTTCAATTCTTTTTAATCTCTCCATTAATGTCTTGATATCTATTTATAGTTTGAGACCTGTAATTCTGGGGGTTCTTCATTGTTTGCATTTCAAAGTCAGTTTTCTCAGTGTCTGACCACCCAGGGGTCTGAGAGAGACCCATATTCTTCTTTTGGTTTTTCTTCATTTGTGCAGATTTTTCTCTCCCCTTTTCCCTCCCCTTCTTTAATTCTATTTTTTCAGGGAATGTGGAATTGCTTTCACTTCTTTCTGTTCAATCTCCCATTCTTCCTTATGAGCATCCTCTGGCTTTCACTTTTGAGGCTGGACTGTGGGTTGGGGCTGTACTTTTTGCAGTTTTGAGATTTAATTGAGGGGAAAGCTGTGATTCAGAACCTCTGTAGATCCTAGTATCCACCAACAGGTGTGTGGGCACACTGGAACCCACTTCCCACTGCCTTATAATCTGTCCATGCAGTGGGTTTAGGTTTGCTCCCTTAGAAACTAAGGTGAAGGCTGCTCATAGATGGGCAGGACAATGTGAATCTCTACCTGGAAAATGGCTGTGGTGGGAGCCTCCTCTTTCACTGCTCCTTTCTCTCCACTTGTCCTTTCTCTCCACTCGCCCAGGTCCATGGATGATCCACTATGACAGGCTATGGTGGTGTGTGTCCGGGGTCAGGAGGGAACTGGGAATTCCCCAGGCCAGAGCCAAGAGCAACTGTTCAGCACCTCCTTAAGATGTACTGTTCCCTTACACAGGCATGAGGTCTTAGCTCCCAAGTTGGAGGTTAGGCAGAGCTGGGTGAGTGAGTCACTGCAGGTCTCTGCCTGGTCACAGGGCTCCAACTGTTCTCTGGTCCCACTGTAGTGAGGGGTGAGTTGGGGGAAGTGGATTACAAAACTGCTGGGCATTGCTGGTCAGCTTAGTGGTCAGGGTGGCTAGGGGGCAGGGTGGTGTGGCCACTAAGGGAGCCCAGAGTTCCATGGGGAAGGAACCTTGGTCCTCCTTGGGCAGTGGAGGCTTTGGACCAGGTGGGGTGCTTCAGTCAGGAGGGTGCTGGGGTCCTCTGCAGGGGTGGCAGCTCGAGGTTGGGCTGGGTACTGCAATCCAGGTGGGGGCCCAGATCTTCGAGGCACAGGCATCAGGGGCCTCTGCAGGAGCAGTGGCTCAAGTCGGGGCTGGGCACGTCAGCCTGGGTGAGGGCACAGAGTTCTGAGGCACAGGCACTGGTGGCTTGCATGGGAAGCGGTGACCTTGGGCCTAGTGGGGTGCCCTAGGAAGGGATGGATCCCACAGCCCCGAGGAGTGGGCACCACGGCCATCCTGGGTAATGCAACTTAAGCTAGAGTTTAGCTTCTCTGCCAGAGTGGGACCCAGAGCTCCAATGGGTGGGTGGCATCCATGGGCAGCAGTTTTGGACCCCGTGCAGGACACCCACCAGGAATGAAGCTGGTGCCTCTAAGAAACGGGACCTAGTCTCCCTGGGTGGCAGTGACTTGAGATGGGGCTGGGTGGGGACCCAGAACTCCAAGGGGTGAGCACCAGATGTGGCCCTGGGTGCCCCAGCCCAGTGGAGGTGCAGGTTTCCGAGGCGTGGCCAGTGGTGGTCTGCATGGGCAGTGGCAGCCTTGGGTCTGGTGGGGTACCCCAGGAAGGGATGGGGCCCACAGCACTGAGGAGTGGGTGCCACAGCCACCCTGGGCAATGGTGGCTTGAGATGGGGTTGGGCCGGGACCTGGAACCCAGGGCAGGACCCGGATCTCTGAGGGGTGAGCACCGGATGTGGCTTTGGGTGCTTCAGCCCAGGTGGTGGCACAGAGTTCCCAGGTGCTGGCACCGGGGGCCTGCATGGGCAGCAGCCGCTTTGGGCCAGCTGGGGTGCCCCAGGAAGAAGTGGAGTCTGCAGTTCTGAGGGGTAGGCATGGAGGGCCTCCACAGGCTGCCACGGACTGAAACTGGACTGGACACCCAGTCAGGGAGGGAGCTGGCAGCAGCCGAGTGCCAGGCAGATCAGTGTAGCCAACAAGGGAACCCAGATCTCCACAAGGCAGCATCTGAGGGCCTCCACAGGTGGCAGCAGGTGGCTTGAGGCCGGGTAAGATGGTGTAGCCAGGGAAGGAGCCAGGAGCTCCACATGGCCAGGGCCCAGGGCCACCTGGGGTGGAGTAGCAGAGGCAGAGGGCCCACGGTACCCAGCCATGCGTGAGACCAAGGGTCTCCAGGACTCGGACCAGTGCGGCTGGCAGTGGGCCGGGGGTGGGGGAAGGAAAGTAAGAGTCTTTATGGGAACTCACTTTTGGAGACTCTCACAGTCCCACCTGTGCCATCACCATCTTAGCAGAACTCCCTATCACTTTATTTTAATTCAAGAACTCTTTACTCCTCATTTTTCTGTCTGTATCTGAAGAAAACACAAGAGTGTTTTCAAATTGCTTTACCTTTAAGCATATTCTTAAGTTTTAAAAATACATTTTGCAGAAGAGTCGGGAAGATGGCAGCTGAGGGAGTTAGACTATGCAAGTCCCCATGTGAGTGAGTGAGTGTATGGAAAATGGAAAATGTTGTGTACATGCTAGTGAGTGAGTGAGCATGTGAGTGACTGACTGAGTGAGGGCTAGGGACTTAGCAACCAGGGCTCTCCTGGTGCAGCAGCTGGTGCCACAACAACTGGGCTTGGACCCTAGTAACTCCTGGGAAGCAGAAGCCAAGTGCCATTTTCTTTTTCTTTCATTTTTTAAAAAATCAAACAAATCTCCCTGGGGAAAAAATGCTGGGAGAGACTGTCTGTCTAGGTGGGGCTCGTGAGAGGATGGTCAGGCCCCTGTGCAACAGCAGGTGCTACAGCTTCTCTACTTTGTCCCTGGCTCTTCCCAGATCACAGAAGCCAAGCACTATTTTTTTTTCAAAATGGACAGAATTTTTCCTTTGAAAAAGTGTTGGGGAGAAACTATTGCCTGAAGATGTCCCTCACCATTGAAGCAGGAGACTGCCACCTCCTGGCTTTGCCTTACCACTTCAGCACCTGGCAGGGCTCTGGCAGGGACTGCGGAGGGAGTGCAGAGCCAAGTTCCCATGGAAGAGGACAAGAGAGGCACCCACCACCATCTTGAAGGTGGAGCAGGAAAGTGCTCCCACTTGCTCACCATGGACCAACAGACCAATCTCTGTGACTGGTGGACCAACTATTCAGGGACTGATCATGGCCCAAAGGAAACATCTGAAGAGCACACAAACTTCAGAGGGACTTGATCATGCTGAGTTAGAGCCACCCACCCCCTACCCTGATCCAGTCATAGGACAAAGGGTGTGGCCAGAAAAGGCCAAGGAAGGATTCCAAAGAGATTAGTGGTGAGTTCAGGATTAACCCAAGCTCCCACTTCTCCAGCAACCCTCTGAACATCAGACCCACACAGCTGGGCCACAACTGAGAGAGACAAAACCAGGCAGAAGCTGGACATCGGTCACAATAAGAGTACTCCATTCCAGGATAGGCCTGAATGGGGCATCCCCAGTGAGAGTACATACCAGAGGAAGAGAAAATCCCTGACCATACAAGAGTAGGAGGGAAGGACTACAGCTCCACCCACCTCCACTGCCCCTCTTCCGTCCCTGCTTCATTCCCTGAGGAGAGAATAAAAGAGATGGCTGTGCAGGAGAGACCTGATTAGAGGAAAAATTACAGAGCCTGCAATAAGAGGGTAGGGTTTTTTTGGTTTTGTATTGCTTTTTTTATTTTTTTTAATTTTCAATTATTTTTTAATCTTTAAAGATTTTTGACTGTTCATCTATTTTTAAACTATTTTTCCTTTGTGCATGAATGTGTATGTGAGGGTTTGTGCTGCATACCCCCCCAATTTTTTTCTTTTCTTTTTCTGTTTCTTCTTTTGTCATTTTCTGTTTATGTGTGTATATGAATGATTGATTGTTCATCTTTCAATTTTGTCATTTTTGTTGGTTTTTGCTCTTTTGTTCTTCTGGGTCTTTTTAATATTCATTTTTTATAGTTTAAGGTGTGTGTCAATATATGTGTGAGGGTTTGACTTGAATCCCTTTTTAAATTTTTAATTTTTTTTTCTTCTGGTCTCTGTTTTTCCTCTCTATATACTCTGTGCTATGCATGTGTGTGGGTGTTTAGTTTTCTTGGTTTTTTCATTTTGTTTTGTTTTTGCTTGTTTTATTTTGTTTTGTTGTTATTCCAGTTTATTTGGGGGGGTGTGTGTTCAATTGCATTTGCATTGGTTTCTGCTTTGCATCATCATATAGAGTGGTAGTGGGAGTGAGTCACAAGGAACACATACCACAGTAAGTGAACATTTTAATTTGCAAGTAGTCTCTGATACCTAGAACCCCATTCAAACTTTATTCAAATTTCAAATTTCAAAAACAAAAGACAGCAAAGCTTCCCATCCACCGTCTTATTTCAAAATAGAACAAATCCAGAGCAGGGATCAGGGAAGAATAAAGGGCTAAGCAAACATCAGAAGGGAAAGTCTCTCCCACTGACACTGAATAACAGAACTAAAGAGAAAAACAAGAGATCTGTCACAAATGAGGAAAAAACCAAAGGAAGATCTCAGGCAATTTCAAGTGTACCAAAGACAAACTCCTGAAAAATCAGACCTTGGTGCCCAGACAATGGAAATCACCAACAACTGTCCCCAGAATTTGATAAGGATTAGAGATTGGATGGAAAAAGTGAATAAGACTTAAGAAAGACAAGCTTCAACACTGAAAGAACTTGTAACAAGCAATAAAAAATTCTTTCAGGAAATAAATAACAAGATGACAAGCATGTAAAGCAGAATTAATCTAGCTAAAGAAAGAATATCAGAACTTGAAGGTCATAACATGGAATTAACCTGATCTGTAAAAAACTTACAAAGAAGACTCAGGAAGAAAGAACAAAGCCTACAAGAGATGTGCAATTATATCAAGAGACTGAACCCTACACCTGATTGGTATCCCAGAAGATGAAAGGGAAATAGAGAACAACTTGGAACAGGTATTCCAGCAGATAATAAAAGAAAACTTTTCCCATCTCACCAGAGATGTGACCAGCCAAGCAAAAGAGATACAGAGAACCCCCACCAGACATCAAATGAGAAGACCAACCCCTAGACACATAGTAATTTGCCTACACAAAGTAGGCACAAAAGAAAAAATCCTAAAGGCAGCAAGAGAGAAAGGGCAGACTACGTACTGGGGAAAACCAATCAGAATAGCAACTATCTGCAGAAACACTACAAGCAAGAAGGACTGGAGCCCTACATTCAAAGTCCCCAAAGAAAAACAATTTCAACCAAGAATTTCCTACCCAACTAAGCTCACTTTCATCAGTGATGGAGAATTAAAAGCCTTCCCAGACATTCAATCCCTAAGAGAGCAGCTTCCAGACCAGGTCTACAGGAAACACTTAAAAAGGTATTAAGCACAGAAGAAAGAAAAAAAGAATGACCACATAATTACCAAGAGAGCAGCAGAGCACAGAATCAACAGAATACAGCACAGCAAGAAACTTGAAAACACACACATACATTAAATCCAAAGCCAAAAGAAAACAAGCAAACAAAGAAAAAACTTTATAAGAACATCATGACAGGGAGAAACAATCACATTTCAATAATCAGCCTGAATATGAATGGACTAAATATACCAATGAAAAGACACACAATGGCAAACTGGATAAGAAATGATGACCCAATTATTTGTTGCATCCAGGAGATTCATCTCACCACAAGGGATGCACACAGACTCTAAGTTAAAGAATGGAAAATTGGTTTCCAAGCAAATGGATCACAAAAGAAGGCAATAGTTTCGATCTTAATATCAGACAAAACAATCTTTATGCTATCAAAAATTTAAAAAGATGCAAAAGGATGCTGCATAATGATAAAAGCTTCAATTCATCAACAAGAAATATCGATCCTAAACATATATGCACCCAACAAAGGAGCACCAGCACTTATAAAGCAACTACTAAATAAACTTAAAAAAAAGATATTGACTCCAACACTAACATAGTAGGGGACTGACAGCCCTAGATTGATCATCAATGCAAAAAATTACAAAAGGGATCCAGAACCTAAATTTAACACTTGACCAAATGCACTTAATAGATACCTACATATTATTCCACCAAACAGCTACAGAATATACATTCTACTCATCACCACATGGAACGTACTCCTAATCACAACCTTGGCCATAAATCAAGCATTAAAAAATTCCCTAAGGTGGAAATCTTCCCATGACATTCTCAGACCACAGTGGAATAAAAATAAATATCATCACAAACAACATTTCCCCAAAGCCCACAAGGACATGGACACTAAACAGCATGATGCTGAACAACTACTGGGTAAACACAGAAATCAAAACATCAATTAAAAGATTCCTGGAAACAAATGAAAATGAAGAAACATCTTACCAAAACCTCTGGGATGCCATGAAATCAGTTCTAAGAGAGGAATTTATAACTCTAAAAGCACACATCAATAAAATGAAAAGCTCACAAGTGGAGAGCTTAACAAATCACCTAAGGGAGCTGGAAAGAGAAGACCACAAAAACCCCAAATTTAGCAGAAGAATCCAATAACCAAAATAAGAGCCCAAATAAGGAATATAGAAGACAAATCTATCATAGAAAACATCAACTAAACAAAGAGCGGTTCTTTGAAAGAATTAACAAGATTGATGGACCCCTAGCCAGAATGGACCAAGAAAAAGAGAGAGAAAGCCCAAATAAACACAATCAGAAATACAAAAGATCAAATCACAACTGACCCCGAAGAAATACAAAGGATTGTCAGGGATTACTATCTACACCTGCTTGGAAACAAACTTGATAACCTAAATGAAATGGAGGACTTTATGATATCACACACCCTCCCCAGGTTGAAACAAGAAGACATTGAGACACCAAGTAGACCAATAACAACTCAGGAAATTGACTCTGTCATAAGAAAACTACCTACCAAAAAAAAGCCCTGGACCAGATGACTTTTCAGCAGAATTCTACAAAACGTACAAGGAGGAGTTGATACCAATCCTACTGAAAGTATTCCAGGCAGTTGAGAAAGATGAAATTCTCCCCAAATCATTTTATGAAGTTAATATCACACTGATACCCAAACTGGGTAAAGATCCAACAAAAAAAAAAGAGAACTACAGGCCAATATCACTTATGAACATAGTTGCAAAAATCCTCAGTAAGATTATAGCAAATCAGATCCAAAAACACATCTCAAAAATCATCTACCATGACCAAGTAGGTTTCATCCCCAGGATACAGGACTGGTTCAACATTTGCAAGATCATAAATGTAATTAAGTAGATCAAAAGATGTAAAACCAAGAACCACACAATTACTTCATTAGATGTGGAAAAAGCTTTTGATAAAATCCAGCATCCTTTCATGATAAAAACCCTCAAACACCTAGGTATAGAAGGAGCACACCTCAAAATAGTAAGGGCCATCTACAGTAAACCCACCACTAACATATTGCTAAATGGACAGAAACTGGAAACATTTCCCCTAAAACCTGGAACAAGACAAGTCTACCCTCTTGTTCAACATTGTGTTGGAAGTCCTAGCTAGGGCAATTAGACAAGAGAAGGAAATCAGGGGTATCCAGATAGGAATAAAAGAAGTCAAATTATCCCTCTTTCTTGGTGATATGGTCCTATACCTTGAAATACAAGAGAATCTGTCAGAAACCTGCTTACACTGATAAAGGACTTTGGCAAAGTCTGTGGGTACAAAATAAATGTGCAAAAGACAGTTGCATTCCTATACACCTACAACAAGCAGACAGAGACCCGAATTAAAAACACAATCCCATTCACAATAGCCTCCAAACAAATGAAATTCCTCAGCATCTTCCTAACCAGAAAAGTGAAAAACCTTTACCATGAAAACAACAAAACACTGCTCCAAGAAATCCAAGAAGACACAAACAAATGGAAAAATATTCCATTCTTGTGGATAGGAAGAATCAACATCATTAAAATGTCCATCCTAGCTGGGCTCGGTGGCTCAGCCTGTAATCCCGCACCTTTGGGAGGCTGAGGTGAGTGGATTGCTTGAGCCTGCGGGTTCGAGACCCACCTGGGCAACTTGGCAAGACCTCATCTCTACAATAAATCAAAAAGTTAGCCGGTTGTGGTAGCGTGTGCCTGTAATTCCAGCTACTCGGAAGGCTGAAGCGGAAGGATCACCAGAGCCCAGCAGGCGAGGCTGCGGTGGCCAGGAGTGGCCACTGCACTCCAGTCTGGTTGACAGAGTGAGACTCCAACTCAAAAAAAAATAAAACAAAATGTCCATCCTACCAAAGCCAAACTACAGATTCAACACAGTACCCTTTATGTTACCAACACCATTCTTATCAGTCCTAGAAACGATAATACATAAATTTATACAGAAACATAAATGATCATGAATAGCCAAAACAATCCTTAGCAAAAGAAACTAAGCAGGAGGTATCACACTTCCAGACTTCAAACTTTACTATAAGGCTACAGTAATCAAAAACAGCCTGGTATTGGTACAAGAACAGTTATATAGACCAATGGAACAAGATAGATATTCTGGAAGCAAAGTCTCAATTCCTCAACCAACTCATCTTTGACAAAGCCTCCAGCAACCACTGGGGAGAGGAGAACCTATTCAGTAAATGGTTTTGAGAAAACTGACCACATGCAGAAGATTGAAACAGTACCCCTACCTATCACCATACATAAAAATTAACTCAAAATGTATCTAAGACCTAAATGTAAAAACTCAAACTAAAAGAATCTCAGAAAACACAGGAGACACCATTATGGAACTTGGAACTGGCAACCAATTCCTATTCAGAATTCCAAAGGCCAATACCTTAAGAAATAAGATCCATAAGTGGGACCTCACCAAACTAATGAGCTTCTGCAATGCAAAAGAAACCATTAAGAGACCAGGGAGACAGCCCACAGAATTGGAAAATATATTTGTCAACTGTATATGTGACAAAGCCTAACCTCTAGGAGCTACAAGTAACTCAAACGAGTTGAAAGGAAAATAAACAAAAAGCTCCATTAAAAAGTGGGCAAAAGACATGAATAGACACATCTCAGAAGAAGACATAGAGGCAGCCAACAGACATGTGAAAAAGTGCTCAGCCTCACTCATCATCAGAGAAATGCAAAACAAAACCACATTGAGATACCACCTAACCCCAGTAAGAATGGCCATCAATAAAACAAACAACAGATACTGCTGAGGATGCAGAGAAAAAGGAATGCTTCTACACTAATGGTGGGAATGCAACTTAGTTCAATCTCTCTGGAAGACAGTGTGGTGATTTCTGAAAGAACTAGAAATTGACCTTCCATATGGCCCTATTGGGAATATACGCAGAGGATTTCAAATCATTCTACAAAAATGATACCTACACATGTGTGTTTGTTGCAGCTCTATTCACAATAGCAAAAACATAGAACTAACCATGTTGCCCATCAAAGCTGGACTGGATTTTTTAAATGTGGTACATGGGGACTTCTGGCAAGATCACGATGGGGCAGCTTGGTCTATGAGACCCTCTGCAAAAGAGAACACAAAAAGACTCGGGCTGTCTCCCCGGGGGCTGCAGATCCCATCATCAGCAACCTGCTCTTCACATGGAACTCAGCTATCACCACCACTGAAGCATCACGGCGGTCTGGGCGGCCACTGCAGCCATAGCAGCAGCTGCCACTGCCACCACCACCATGGTGGCCGTTGCACATTGGCCACCAACACCTGAGATCGCTGCTGCCACTAGTGCCACCGTGATGTCCTGCCAGGCTGTGGGTCTCCTCCTGTGTGCCTTGAGGCAGTGGCTCCTATTTCCCAACCTTTTCTGGCTCCCTCCCATCTGCGACGAGCAACTGAGATGAAGACCATCTGGAGCAGTGAGATAGAAGCACCTGCTGGCGATTCAAGGTAACAACACCAAAATGGGAAAAACAGATGCTTGATAAATAGACACAGGCCAGATCTGAGTGGTGAACTGGGCAGTGGTGAACTGCGTGGTGATCTGAACTGCCCTTCACAGCAGGCCAGGGGCAACTGACCCTAATTATGAACAAATTTACCAGCCTGAAAAGGCAGCTAGAAATCAGAGCTGATAGGACATTGGACTTAAATGAAAAGTCTCAGAGTGTACTTGATTGGTTCTGTTAGTCTACTGACTTGATTCTACTCCTTCTGTTTTGTTCCTTTTTTTTTCTTTTCTTCTCTCTGTAAACCCTATCTTTGTATAGAGGAATAGCACACCAATAAGGAAGTTGGTTAGTCTGTATGTTAGCATCATTGTATGTTTTAGGGTTTTTTTTGTATGAGAGTCAGTTAGTTTGTAACTGTGGTATATTGTTTTTATCTGTTTCAGCTTTTATCTCTCTCTCCATTTGTTGGTACACTCATCTGTTTTCCCCCTTACTCCTTTCTCCACCCCCCTCTTCCCCCCACTGTCTACTCCATTCTCTTCCCTCTGTTAACCTCATTTTATTTCAGGGAGTAAACCTACAGCCCCACTGCATGGACAGATTCCAAGGCAGTGGGAAGTGAGTTTCAGATTATCCATACACCTGTTGGTGGATACCAGGACCTGTAGATAGATTTTGAATCACAGCTCCCCCCTTAAGTAAATCTCAAAACTGCAAAAAAGGACCACCCCCAACTTACAGTGCAACTCCAGAATTGAACAAAGTAAGAGGGCATACATAAAAAAGAATAGGAGATTGAACAAACAGAAGTAAAAGCAACCCCTCTATCCCTGAATAACAGAATTAAAAAAGACGATGAGGTGGAGAGAAGGAAAAAGTGGGGAGGGAAAAAAACCGCACAAATGAAGAAAACCAAAAGAAGAATATAGGTCTCACACAGACCCCTGGGAGGTCAGACACAGAGAAAATAGACTCCAGAACACAAACAATGAAGAGCCCCCAGAATGACTGGTCACATGCAACAAACCCAGACATCAAGACATTAATAGAGAGAATTAAAAAAATTGAAGAGACAAGAGGAAAATAGGAAGGAGCTGATATCAGAAATAACCACAGTAAAGAATACTGTGATGGACATAAATAACAAACTAATAAGCATGGAAACCAGAATTAGCCAAGCAGAAGAAAGAATCTCAGAGCTCGAAGACAAAAACACAGAACTAACCCAAACTGTCAAAAGCATAGAAAAGAAGCTCAAAAAAAACAGAACAAAATCTTCAAGAGATAAATGATCACTTCAAGAGACCGAACCTAAGAGTAATTGGCCTTCCTGTGGCAAAGAGAGAAACAGAAGCCACACTGGAACAAACATTTCATGAAATCATTCAAGAAAACTTCCCTCATCTCATCAGTGATGCAAAAATTCAAACACAAGAGATTCAGAGAACCCCTGCAAGACAACAAATAAGAAGACCAACCCACAGACACATAATAATTCACCTAAACAAAGTAGGTATTAAAGAAAAAATCCTAAAGGCAGCAAGAGAAAAAGGTCAGACTACCTACCAGGGAAGACCAATTAGAATAGCAACAGATTTATCTACAGAAACCCTCCAGGCTAGGAGGGCTTAGAGCCCTATCTTCAAAGTTCTAAAAGATAAACAATTTCAACCAAGAATAACCTACCCTGCCAAGCTAAGCTTCATCAGTGAGAGAGAACTGAAATCTTTCCCAGATATCCAATCCCTAAAAACCTACACTGCCACCAGAACACCTCTACAATAAACACTTATGAAACTGTTGAACACAGAAGAAAAGGAAAAAAGAACAACGTTCTTCACAAGAGTACACACAAAATATTAAAAACACACATGAACCAACTCCAAAACCAAAAGAAAGACAAGACACAAACAGGAAGAACAACAACAACTCTGTAAGAACATTATGATAGGGATCAACTCTCACATTTCAATAATTAGTTTGAATGTGAACAGACTAAATGCACCACTGAAATGGCAAAATGGATAAAATATCATCAGGCAACAATTTATTGCCTTAAGAGACTCATCTCACTAGAAAGGATACTCATAAACTCAAAATAAGAGGATGGGAAACAAATTTTCAGGCAAACGGAACACAAAAGAAAGGAGTCATTATCTTAATCTCAGACAAAATACCCTTTAGCTATCAAAAATTTAAAGATACAGAAGGCCACTATATAATTATAAAAGGTTCAATCCACCAATAAGAAATATCCATCCTAAACATATATGCACCCAACATAGGAGTACCAACTTTCAGAAAGCAGCTTCTAAGTAAACTAAATACAGATATCGACTGACACCATCATAGCAGGGGACTTCAATACTCCATTCACAACCCTAGACAGATCATCAGGACAAAAAATCAACAATGAGATCCAAAACCTCAATGTGACTCTTGACCAAATGGACTTAATTGAGACCTACAGAACACTCCATCCAAAGACCACAGAATATACATTCTACGCATCACCACATAGAATGTACTCTAAGATTGATCATATACTTGACCATAAATCAAGCATAAGCAAATTTTAAAAGATCGAAATTTTGCCATGCACCTTCTTGGACCACAGTGGAAGAAAAATAAACATCAACACCAACAAGGTTCCCCCTAAACCCACAAAGGTGTGGACACTAAACAGCATGATGCTAGACAACGCCTGGGTCAATGATTAAATCAAAACAGAGATTAAAAGATACCTGGAAAAATTGAAAATGAAGAAACATCTTACCAAAATCTCTGAGATGCCATGAAAGCTGTAGTAAGAGGGGAATTCATATCTCTACAGACGCACATGAAGAAAATGGAAGGATCACAAATTAATAGCCTAACAAATCATCTAAGGAAACTGGAAAAGCAAGACCACCAAAACCCTAACTTCAGCAGAAGAATCCAGATCACCAAAATAAAACACCAAATCTGAGACATAGAAGACAAAAAGATAATACAAAAAATCAATGAAACAAAAAGCTGATTCTTTGAAAGGATAAACAAGATCGATGGTCCCCTAGCTACACTGACAAAGAAACAGAGAGAAAAAAAGCCAAATAAACACAATCAGAAACACAAAAGATGAAGTCACATCTGACCCTGAAGAAGCTCAAAAGATCATTAGAGACTACTATGTACACCTGTATGGAAACAAACTTGAAAACCTTAAGGAACTGGAGGATTTCCTGACATCACACAACCTGCCTAGGTTGAAACAAGAAGAAATCAAGACCCTAAATAGACCAATAACAATCAAGGAAATTGATTATGTAATAAGAATACTACCTGCAAAAAAAAAAAAAAAAAGCCCTGGATCAGATGACTTTCCAGCAGAATTCTATAAGACAGTCAAGGAGGAGCTGATACCAATCCTACTGAAAGTATTCCAGGCGATTGAGAAAGATGGAACTCTTTCTCAATCATTTTATGAAGCTAACATCACATTGATACCCAAGCAGGTAAAGAACTAAAAAAGAAAGAGAACTACAGGCCAATATCTTTGATGAATATAGATGCTAAAATTCTCAACAAGATCCTAGCAAACCAGATTCAACAACACATCTCAAAAATCATCCATCATGACCAAGTAGGCTTCATCCCAGGGATGCAAGGCTGGTTCAACATTTTCAACACCATAAATGTAATTACATACATCAACAGACATCAGAACAAAAACCACATGATTATATCATCAGATGCAGAAAAAGCTTTTGATAAAATCCAACACCTCTTCTTGGTAAAAACCCTCAAAAACCTAGGCATACATGGAACATACCTCAAAATAGCAAAAGCCATGTACAAGAAACCTACAGCTAGCATACTCCTAAATAGACAAAAACTGGAACCATTTTCCCTGAAAACTGGAACAAGACAAAGATGCCCATTCTCTCCCCTCCTGTTCAATATAGTATTGGAAGTCCTGGCTAGTGCAATCAGAGAAAAGAAGACAATCAGGGGTATCCAAATACGAAAAGAGGAAGTCAAGTTATCTCTCTTTGCAGATGACATGATTGTGTACCTCGAAAACCCAAGAGAATCTGTCAAAAGCCTCCTTGCACTGATAAAGGACTTTGGCAAAGTCTCAGAGTATAAAATAAATGTGCAAAAGACAATCACATTTCTTTACACCAACAACAGACAAACAGAAGCCCAAATAAAAAGCACAATCCCATTCACAATAGCCACAAAAAAAATGAAATACCTTGGTATCTTCCTAACCAGGGACGTGAAAGACCTTTACAATGAAAACTACAAAATACTGCTCAAAGAAATCAAAGACAACATAAACAAGTGGAAAAATATCCTATGCTCATGGATTGGAAGAATCAACATTGTGAAGATGTCCATCTTACCTAAAGCTATCTACAGATTTAATACAATAGCCATCAAATTACCATCAACATTCTTCTCAGAGCTAGAAAAAACAATACAGGAATTCATATGGAAACACAAACCACCAAGAATAGCCAGAACAATTCTCAGCAAAAAAACAAAGCAGGTGGTATCACATTACCAGACTTCAAACTTTACTATAGAGCTGCAATAATCAAAACAGCTGGTATTGGTACAGGAACAGGCATATAGACCAATGGAATAGAACTGAGATTCCAGAAGCAAAACCTCAATTTCTCAACCAACTCATCTTTGACAAAGCCTCCACTACCTACCACTGGGAAGAGGAGAACCTATTCAGTAAATGATGCTGGGAAAACTGGCTGACCACATGCAGAAGATTCAAACAAGACCCCTATCTATCCTCATACACAAATTTAACTCTAAATGGATCAGAGACCTAAATGTAAAACCTCAAACCATAAGAACTTCAGAAAATGCAGGGCACACCCTTATGGAAATTGGAACTGGCATCCAATTGCTGAGCAAAACCCAAAACGCATGGACCATAAAAGACAAGATAGACAAGTGGGACCTCATTAAACTGACAAGCTTCTGCAAAGCCAAAGAAACCATTAAGAGAGCAAGAGAGCAGGGAGACAGCCCACAGACTGGGAAAAAGTATTTGCCAACTCCATGTCTGATAAAGGCCTAACATCTCGAATCTACAAGGAACTAAAACATGCTGAAAAGAAAAAAATCAAACAACCCCATTACAAAGTGGGCAAAAGATATGAACAGACACTTCAAAAAGAAGACATACAAGTGGCCAACAGACACATGAAGAAATGTTCAACCTCATTAATCATCAGGGAGATGCAAATTACAACTACACTGAGATACCACCTAACTCCAGTCAGAATGGCCTTTATCAATAATTCAAAAAATAACAGATGCTGGAGAGGATATGGTGAAAAGGGAACACTTATACACTGTTGGCGGGAGTGTAAACTAGTGCAACCTCTGTGGAAAGCAGTGTAGCGATTCCTAAAAGCTCTAAATATCAACCTCCCATATGACCCTGCAATCTCCCTATTGGGAATATACCCTGAAGAATTCAAATCACTCTATCTAAAAGATACCTGCACACGTATGTTTATCACAACATTGTTCACAGTAGAAAGAACCTGGAACCAACCATGCTGTCCATCAAAGGAGGATTGGATTAAAAAAAATGTGGTACATATACACGATGGAATATTATGCAGCCATAAAAAAGAACAAAATCATGAATTTCACAGCAACCTGGATGGAACTAGAATCTATAATACTGAGTGACCTCTCACAGAAACAGAGATCTGAGTACCACATGTTCTCACTCATATAGTGGACCTTGAACATCTATTGTAATACTGTAAGAAAAGTATTATCAGTGGTGGGAAACTATGGGGAAGGAGAGGAAGGGAGGTGGGATTAATGGTAGTCAATATCTGTCTGGGGACAGGGAGACACCTCTTATCAACAAGGGTGCCTGAACCAAGCATATTTGTATATCTAACCCATAACTGTACCCCACAATATTAAAATAAAAAATATTGATTAAAAAAAATGTGGTACACATACACAATGGAATATTATGCAGTCATAAAGAAAAACAAACATATGGACTTCACAGCAACTTGGATGGATTTGTAGTCGATCATACTCAGTGATCTATCACAGAAACAAAAAACAGAGGATACTCTGTTCTCATTCATAAGCGGACCTTGAACAATTATAATACTATAAGGAAGGGTTTGACAGTAGTAAGAAACTGTCAGGGGAGGGGGATAAGATTGGCAGTTGAAGGAAACTGCTAAGGGAGGGACGGGCATACCTCATCAACAAGGGTACCTGCACAATCAGTGTTTGTATAGCTAACCCTGAATTGCACCCCACATCTTTATAATAAAAAAAGAAAAATAAATAAATAAAAATACATTTTGCTGACAATAATCATTAGTAATAATAATAACTAACTTTATTGATGCTTGTTAATTGTGTAGGAACAGGCAATGTTTTAAGAGCTTTCATGTATTAGGCTTATTTAATCCTCATGAAACTATGAACTAGACAATATTATGTACATTTAAAAAAAAAGAAAACTGATTTTAAAGGAAACTAAATATCTTGCTCAAGGGCACATACGAAGGGCAACCCAAAAAACAGAATTATCTTTTGGAGGGTGGGCCCCTTGGAGCATACAGGCTTCCCCCACTAGGTAAGTATTCTAGGATCCCACAGGCCTCAGTGTACCCGTTAGTATTGTTGTAAGAGGCTGCATTTGGCATAAGTGAATTTTTTTAAGGATCCTTTCAAAGTGTTTGCCCATTTTGTGATGTGTGATTTATGGGTACACCGGTGTTCAACAGTTTTTGACCAAAAAGTCATGACCCCCGTGCCCCACCCTCCATATTCACCCAATCTCACCTGCAGCAACATTTTTTGTATTTCCCCAAATGAAAAAAAGTCCTCAGAAGGAAACATTTTGCAGATGTGGAAGGCGTGAAACAAACAAAAAAATCTGCAAAAGCACATCAAAACTGATGAGTTCAAAAACTGTTTTGAGCAATGAAAAAAAAATCTTGATAGATGTATTGCATCAAATGGAGAGTAGTTTGAAAATGACTGTAGTTTGAAAATGACTGAAGTTTAAACATGTAGGAATAAATACACAATTTTTATAAATAAATTCCACTTTCAGGGGTCTCCCCTCATAAACAAGTGATTGAAGATGCTTGAGTGTGAAGCCACGCAACCTAGTTCCACAGCACACCCTACCTCTCATACAACTGTGCTATTACATGAGGTAATAAACATCTTGTCTTCCTTTAAGATTGCAGATCTAACTGATGCTCTTGCATAAAGAAAAAAACATGTTTTTTAGATAGAGAATGGTTCATAACTATGGGTCTTACATTTGCTAAAATGATTATACTTTTATTTCCTAAACTCAATGTGTATTGTATATGCATCAAAATAAATCTGAAAAAATATATCTCCCTAGACTCCAAATGATGGACAATAACTAAATATACATCTGATGGAAGTATTTTCCCTTTCTGCATTGGGTTAATACTTTAAATTATGTGTTATGATTAGCTGTAACTCATCAAAAATAATTGAAGAGTTTGCTCATATTGTGCAATTGATTAAAATATTACAGACGTTAAATCTACAATGTCATTTTTATTTATAATTGTCAAACAGTCATGACATTTAGAAATGTAATATGCATAACTTACAGTTGTTTCTTCGCATTTAATGGAAACTAATATCTTCACACAGACAAATTGGAGGCACAAGCTTGACTGTTTTAGTGTAGACACTTTACACTTGCTTGGTCCAACTCAAATGTCTTTACATTTTAAAAAATCTGTTCATGTAAATGTAGTCTTTCAGGTAAAACAATGCAAGAGCAAACATATGGGAGACTAGGACACACCATATGGCCTCAGTCTGTGCTTACATGGTTTGTGCAGAGCCTATGAAGCAGAGTATCAGGAATCTCCATTTGTAACCTGTCTGGGGCAGAAGTTTTCATTTTTCTGTCAAACTGCCCAACCTGCTCTATATTTCTTGTATTTGCAGCTAAGAATTATTACCAGTTTCCTGTCATTTGAATCACTGCCACCTGATCCTCATGGTCTTCCATAAAAGCATCCCTCAACATTATCATTTAACTTCTTTGTCAGCATGTTTACCCTACTGTCTTATAATCACATAATCACATACTTGGCTTATAGACACAAAACAACTTTTACACTTATGTTCTCCATCATAAATGTTGCTTCGGCTAGAAGCAGTGGCTCACACCTGTAATCCCAACATCTCGGGAGTTCAAGACAAGCTTAGGCAATATAATGAGACTCTGTCTTTACCAAAAATCAAAATATTAATCAGGTGTGGTGGTGCATACCTATAGTCCCAGCTACTCAGGAGGCTGAGGCAGGAGAATCACTTGAGCCCGGGAGGTCAAGGATGCAGTGAACTGTGACCATGTCACTTCACTCCATCCTGAAAGACAGGGTAGACCCCTTGACTCAAGAAAAACAAGTTGCTGCTTGGATTGTACTTACTAAACAATAAAAAACTACTTGTGATATCACTGGTCCCAGATTGGGGAGTTTTGGGGGCTGCTCTTGGCAGTGGAGGTGACAGAGGATGCCAAAAAGCTGATATTGAGAAGTTGGGCATTGGATGCTGTGAGGAAACTGCACGGAGTCTGTCAGACTCAGAGTTTGACTGTCCTCCTATGGATAGGTGCCATATCACTCTAAGAGGAACAAAAAAAATTAACAAATTAACTCAGAATCTAAAGATATATGATTCAAATACAATTAAACGTGGATTTATTAATAGAAAAGACTGGTCTCAAGACCTTTTCTTTCAAGCAGTGTACACATAAAGCAGTAATTCAGACGGCTAAATAAGAGGTAGGTTGAATCATATGATATTGCCATTTTGATCAGTCAAAAAAGACCAAGTGTTGGCAATTTCATGTGGTTCTACCTAATATGAGAGTTGTAAAAACCTAATGACCCAAATTTTTACTGAGACTAATGAACATTGTTATGCAAATAGATAGAAAAAAATGGCAAGATGCAGTATTTAGTGTCACATTATCTATCTCATTTGCCTGGATAAGGTGTTTTGCATTATCTTAATTTTCAGCTCATAGCTCACAGGCCCCGGAAGACTGTCACAGAGAAGATGAAAAAGTGGCAACTCACAACTTCTCCTTTCTAATGCTATGGTTTCCAAACACTACGCTGACAGATGATGAGAGTATTATGAACTTTTCAGTTCAATAAACCGATATTCCACCAGTAAACAAAAGCAGTGTGAAATAAAACACATTCTGAAACAAATACCAAGGTTAAAATACTGCTTCCAAGTCTATAAACTTATTACATGCTATTATGAAATGCCAACAGTTTCCCGTTCCCGGTACTTTCATTTTACTTTAAATTGATCAGAATTAGCACATTAAATCCGCGCCTTGGAGAGCTCAGCGTGGGAATAAACAGGCAGATTCAACACAGTATGGTAGGCAAACACACAATATAATTATTTGTTCTTATCATCCTAAGCTCTTCTCTTGAATCCCCATGTATTTAAGGAACACACTATTTTCAAAGCACTGCATTATGTGCTGTGAAGAAAACTAAAATTATAAAGCTTCTTTTTCCCTCAAAGAGTTTACATTCTAAGACATGACCCTTTATGTATTCTTAATACATTTACATGTCATGTTAAAATAGCAAATAAAAAAGGTGTCACAATCACATGATTGTCACATGTATATAGTACAATAATAATGTGTTGGAATTCAGAAAGACCCTCTTTATGTTCCATCCAGAAAATACCTGTGTGTGAAGTGTGATTTGTGCTTCTTTGAAAGGATCACTGGTGTTTAGGAGAAAGATTGCACTCATTCTGCATCCCATGGGTTTGGGCTGGATAGATTGAAAATGAGGGAGCACAGAAAGTCTTTCCAGACAAGCTTCTACTTGCTCCTCAATACTATGTTTAATTTCACCAGTGTTTCTTGTAACATATTAGCTACTTAGAAACTGTATTACTCGTTATTGCCATCAATTTATTTATCATCAAAAATGTGTGGAAATCCCCTCACAAGTTCAATTGGTATCATTTAGTTTAAGTTCCCCAGAGTGGGGGAAACACTCCAGTAAATCTATAGCAGCTGCTAGTGATTGGTTAGAAAAGTAAGTCTCACATATTTGGGGATAGGAGGGCTCTGTTTTATTCATTTCTTTATTTCAAACTGGGGTCTCTGAGAAACCTCTCTAAATTGAGAATTTCTTACATTTTCAGTTCTACCACACATTAAAATATAAACAGATTTTAAGTTTTACTTCTTCTGAGCCAATAAGGAAACATGAAAAGGTCTGATTTCTTACAAAGGCAAGAAGTAGTCAAACTGACTGTCTTCTTAAAATTCAGAGTGACACTTAGATACTGAGTAGCCTTCCACTCAGAATAATTTTAGGTGACTTCATCAGAAATCAATATATCTGAAATTCAACTTCCCAAAGGAACAATATGCCAAAAGATCAATTTTCCTTCTTTGCCAAAATTTCCAAGATACTAAAACCTTGCTTTTTTTCTTGTGAAGAAAGTTTATGACATCCATTTTGGATGCACAGTCTTTAAATAGATTTTACTTTATGAGATCATAGACACATTTCAAGGATTGTCTCATTGACCTCTGCCCTAGTTTCCTGTTGCTATGGAAGTTTGAAAAGTTGGGCTAGAAAGAGGAAACACTGTACTGGGGGTAGAAAGAACAGACTGTGCATACATATAACAGCCTGGGCTACTGATCTCAGAAAACATATCGGTGGAGTGGAGAACAAAGAAGCCAGGAGATGGGACAATGGGACAAAGAAAACAGGAGACAGAGGGAGTGAAAAAAAATTCAGGGGGTGGAAGTAGAAAGAAAAGAGATCATTAGGGGGAAATGGGGGAATGTTAAGGGGCCAGGGGAGATTAGCAATAGAAAAGGGAGAATAAAGAATCCGAGGCATAAAGATGGGGAGACTAGGAGAGGGAGGGAAATGGATGGACAGAGAGGTTGGCCTGCAAGTTTGAGGAAAGTGATGACTGGTGAGGAGAGAATAGACTCACAGGAAAAAGAGCAGACTTAAAGGTAAGGTGAAAAGTTTGGGTCCAAGTTGCCCAAAGCAAACTGAGGTCCTCATAAGTCAGCATAGAAATTGCTATAAACTTTATAAATATCTAGAAGAAAAGAGGTTTGAGTAAATTGCTAACTTTAATAAATTCTTCATATCTGTCATACAGGAAAACATAATTGCTCATTAGGTAAAAGGGCTGACTTTCAGGAAACATTCCTGGAAACTTATCTCAGAAATTAACCTATTTCATTATAAATTTTCACTCTCAGGGTTTGAACATCATGTGCTTTGAGCATCAGTGTGTTTCCACGTAGTATCAGTTCCATCATTTCCCCTTAATTCCATCCTACCATAGCCCATCGATTTCTTTAAAAAAAAAATTGTAGATACTAGTTTACTATTACAGAAATTCTCCAGTTCTCATTTATGGTATCTTTTTAACAGTGCTATACATTTCTAATTAAAATAAAAGTGTTAATAGCTAGGAGTTTCCAAAGTACTATATAAATTAGGTGATCGGGTCACTATCTATTTTTATACTTTGATGAGGAAATTGGTGCTTGCTACCCAATGTTTGTGTTTTCCCCAAATTTATGTTTAAGTCCTATCCCCCAAGTATTAGGAGGAGGGGCTTTCTGGAGGTAATTAGATCACAAATGGGGAGGCCTCATGATGAGAATTATCACCCTCATGAAAAAGAACAAAGAGAAACCAGGCTCGGTGGCTCAGCCTGTAATCCCGTGCCTTTGGGAGACTGAAGTGAGTGGATTG
>NW_007249345.1:346268-390798 GCF_000164805.1 Carlito syrichta | reverse complement strand
AAAACAGGGAAGTAGCGCTATGCAACAATGTTTACAGTATCATCTTTCTCACCACAAATATTAATATGAAGAATGAGATTATGTAGTTAAATTTTAACACATGCCTGTATATACCCATAAGCAACAATACAGTAGCTCCCCCTTACCTGTGGTTTTGATTTCTGCAGTTTCAGTTACCCAAGGTCAACTGCAGTCTGAAAATAAAGGTTGAGCATCCCTAATATGAAAATCTGAAGTCTGAAATGCTCCAAAATCATACTTTCTGAGCACTGAGGTGACATTGCAACTGAAAATATCGACACCTGACCTCATGTGATGGGCTGTAGACAAAACTTTGTTTCATGGACAAAATTATTTAAAACATTGTATGAAATTACCCTTAAACTATGTATATAAGGTGTATATGAAATATAAATGGGCCATTGCCTTGCTAAGCTATGGTGTGGCCATGGCATATTTTTTTACGCTCTGGCTCCCTTCCCTTCCTTGGGAAGGTGAATCTTCTCTCTCTCTCTCTCTAATTTACTTTCTAAATGAACTATATTTTCTAATCTAATATATATATATTATATTATATATAATATATATATATAAATGAGTCCCATCCCCAAGATATCTCATTGTGTATCTGCAAATATTCTACAATCTAAAAACTTCTGAAATCTGAAACACTTCTGGTCCCAAACATTCCAGATAAGTGATAATCAATCTGGATTGTATATAGTAAGATATTTGGAGAGAAAGAGAGAAAGCATAGTCACATAACTTTTATTACAGTATATTGTCATAATTGTTCTATTTTACTATTTGTTGTTAATCTCTTACTGTGCCTAATCTATAACACATTTTATCATAACCGTGTATGCATATGAAAAAATATAATATATATATTTGTTTCAGTACTACCTGCTGTTTCAAGCATCCACTGAGGGTCGTGGAATGTGTCCCCCCTTGGATAAATGGAGGACTACTATATGTGCATAAGGTGTGATTAGACTTATGTTCAGAAGTCACCAAAAACAAACACCACAATATAGTTACACCTTGTATATACCAAATAATTGTAAGCAGTTGCTTTTTTTGGTTGAAGCTTTCTAAGATTATAAGGAAAAGCAAAATCCCCATTTGAGACAACAATTTTATTAATGGGCATCAAATGTTCAGACCTTCCTTTTCTGAGTAATAAAACAGGTTATTTTGAATCTATTGGCAAAGACCCTGATTATTCTCGGCTTTTTATTACATACCAGTAAATGAAACTACTAACAATTCTTTTACTAAGAAATCTGAACTGCCTTACACTGGAATAGTTAAATAAACATTAAGGGAACCATCAACACCAACCACTTACTTCCCATGAGCAATGAATAAAAGAATAATATTTGTATTGCAATTAAGTCTCTATGGCTCAAGATGGATCATCCCATCAATTCTGAAACAATTTACTCTAGCTGTATGAATCTGATCATAAAGAAAAAAATACTTGTAATGAAATGCAGAAACACTTTTTTTTTTGTATGTGAAGTGTCTTCATCATCATTGCTTAAACAAGTTTCAACTTCAGAACTCTTAAGAACAGCAAGGAAATAAAACGGAAGTAAAACACCTTAATTACTTGGAGCACACAAATCCCTGTGGAAAGCACAATTTTTAAACTTTGCAAATGAACTGGTCTAATGTAAAACAATCTTTGTAGATAATAAATCATTCAAATTCAGACAAATTAAAGAATGTAGGTATTTATTTTTATTTTACATTTATGACTAAAGAACCAGAATAACTGACAAGTATATCACTGTTGATCTAGTTCCTATAAATAAGAAACAAATGATTTTAAAATTAAACCTATTATATGCTACATGCTTTAAGAAATGTCTGCTTCCCATTTTCATTTGTTTTCCAATGCTTTCAGAACTCCAAACAAGAATTATGATACTAGGACAATAAACTATGAAAAAAAACAGTAATTTCATAATCTTTCATTTGTACATAGGATTAGGGCAAAGGCTAAGTCAAAGTCTGAATTAACAAGCATTTAATAAAATAAAAACTAAACTACTGTAGCTTATTACACTTTTCTAGTTTAAATAAATCTGCCCTCAGTCTTCTGATCTTCCTAAACATCTGCATAACCTCCACAAATCACTCCATATAAATGGCAAAGAGTCTAAGAGTGTACTGCTACACTCACTCTCTAAAGATACTGGAAATCAGTTAAACTGTATAGGCAGCAGTCTGCCTTAAGGGAGAGGCTGAAGTTATCACTTAATGAATTAACGCCATCTAGTGGGATCAGTGAGATTTCAGCTTAATCCAGTTTGCAAGTTACTACACTCTATTCAACTGGTCAAATGTCTTATTTTGAAATACACATTTGTATTAATTAGTGGACTGTCTTGAGTGTCCATTAGAATGTGATAAACACATTTGTTGCTTACAATAAAAAATGGCACAAAAATACATTGAAACCACTTAGAATGGGATATTCTTTCTTTCAAAGACAAAATATAAATCGATACTGTTAATTTGTATTTTCAAAGATCTCAGAAAAATGCAAAGTCAAAACAACAGTCCATAAAATTTGAAAATAACAATATATATTATTTATTTATTAAATGTCTAGCATATACCACAGACTTCACAAAGTTTTAATCTTTAAAGCTACCCCGCAAAGTCGTTTCACAGATGATTTCCTGTTACAAAGACACTTAAATACAGAGTGACTAATCAAAAAAGTGATCTTTCTCCCCTCTAACTATCATGTGAATGTCTCATCTATCAACATTAAATTACTGCATACCTACTACATGCTCAACAACACGCAAAGTGATGGTGAGGTTCTAAGAGAAGAAAAGAGCCCTCGCTTTTCAAGGAGCACTGGGCAGCTATGAAGCCAGGAATCAGTGGCCCTTTACAGAAGACACTTCTATCTTTTATCATAGTTTTACTGTTAATTTTGTTCACATTAAAAATAAACTGCTAGCATGAATATTAAATCCATCATAATTTTAATTCCGTTACATTAATTTAAACCAAAAATTGGTAAGAAAGAAGTGAGATGTGACCCTTCACATAACCTAACAATGCACATATTCTTTCTTTAATTTCCATTAGTTCCAAGGATACGATTTGTTTTTATCATCTTCAAGTTCAGGATAACAGGTTTCTCCATCTAACTCCTTAGTGGAATGTCAGAGTCTTTAATATACAGGATCTATCACAATCATCAGTGTTATTATGTTGTTTATATTCCTAACAGGATATTTGCTGCTACTTTTTTTCTTTATACTTCTTGGGATTACCATGCCCCAGGTAGGAACTAAAAAGAACTGAAGTAAAATATATTCATAGTTTTTCTACTTACTGACTGGTAGGTGGAAATTAACACAGAGCATAACATCCAAACTATTCCATTTCTATCTGGGAATGTCAACTTGAACATTTCAGCACCTTCCCCCACAATATGTACTTGTTTACTCATATTCATACACTCTACCATGTAATTTGTTAGACTAATATATAATGCTCAGATGAAATTCAATAAAATCTTGTAACATCCGTGGGACTGTCAATTGAAAATTTCCCGTGTGTATATATATGTATTTTTTATTAAGGAAAATTCAGATGAAATTCAATAAAATCTTGTGACATGTATGTGATCTTCAATTAAAATGTTCCGTTTGTGTGTGTCTCCTTCTTCAAGAAAAATACAGGACAGAGTTCCACATGAAGAAGCATATCCAGGCCACTATGGACCACATACTCTTCTCTTGCTTTCCTGGAGGACTCAGGAAATGAGTGGCATACATCATCTCATCTTGACCCAGATTTGCTTCACTAAAGAAGTGCCAACAGCTTGAAAACCATTCCATGGACCAAGAGTAGAAGACAAGAAAACAGCCTACTTTGATCGGCTGTCAAATCTACCTGCACACCTGGCAAAAATAGAGAAATAGCAAGATATGGTGGAAATGGAACTGGGTAAGGAGTATGAAAATCTGGTACTGCTGGACAAGTCATACCTCTCTGAGTTCTACTATACTTATTTATAAAATAAAAGTCATAAAATGTATGTTTATATATCTCACATAAATAAATCTCAATAATATAATTTTTGTTAGACATAAATAAATGTGACTGCAACTGAAAATGCTATGTTCAGTATGATAATCTTGTCAACTATACCCATTCCCATTCTACTACTGATGTGATTAATATTTACCTTTCATCTCAATCAGATTGGATGCCTCCCTGCTCTGTGAACTCAACAAATTGGTTCACACTTTTAACCTTTTGTTGATGTTCCTTGGTCCCGGAGGATCTTCTTTTCCTTCATCCAACTCTGTTCATCCATCTACCTTTGAGGATTCTGACAAGTTCTGCCTCCTCTATAAAACTTTCCTTGACTCTCTACATGCCTAGAATGATTTGTAAAACCCTTTTACACCGAGTATCTGAACCACACAATTTAACATCTAAACATGTTAACAATAAAACAGAAGCTTCAAAGACCTATTACAATACTTACAATATGGCAGGCAGAGTTCTAAACATATAACTATGTACTATATAATGTAATCTCCAAAGCAATTCTATGAGTTAGTTACTATAGTGTTCCATTTTACAGATGGAGAAACCAAAGCACAGATAAGTAACATTCCAAAAGTAGTAGGCAGCAGCGCCACAGCAGAATCCTAACCCAGGCTACAGAAGCTATCCTCTTAACCACTGTGCAGTACAATTCTGCTTGTTAAATGTTTTATGTGTACTGTTTTATCTTGATCCAGAATGTATGATCCCTGAGGAAAACAGTTATTTCATTTAGTACAACTAGATATAACTCTAAGATAACTCTTTCACCACCTTGCATTTTTCTGGCTTATACAATTAGGTGCTCAGTATTTCCTTGAAAGGAGAGAGATGAGCCATCAGCCACTTTACAATGTTTTCATAAATAAGAATCCTAATTTGTTCAGCTTCTAACAAAAGATTATGCCTGCTTCTAAGCCAGACTTTTAAAAAATGTTGAAAGTCTGAGGTACATTCATTTAGTCACTTAACAATTTCACATTAAAAGAAATGGAAGAGAAATATGCCTAGTTTGAGAGTCAGCTGCAGGAATAAGAATAATGATTTAAAAACAAAAACTAAAGACCTCTTCTGATTTACACTGAGAAGCAGTCTCTTGAGCATTTCTAAAAAAAAATTAATAATGGAGATTTAATAATTCAATGATTAAGTCACTTGGGACCAGGAACAACCCAAGATTTACGACTATTTTTATTTTTATTTATTTTTATTTATTTATTTTGAGTTGGAGTCTCACTCTGTCGCCCAGACTGGAGTGCAGTGGCCGCTCCCGGCCACCACAGCCTTGACCTGCTGGGCTCCGGCGATCCTTCCGCCTCAGCCTTCCAAGTAGCTGGAACTACAGGCGCGCGCTACCACGCCTGGCTAATTTTTTGATTTATTGTAGAGATGAGGTCTCGCCAAGTTGTCCAGGCGAGTCTCGAACCCACGGGCTCGGGCAATCCACTCACTTCAGCCTCCCAAAGGCGCGGGATTACAGGCTGAGCCACCGAGACCCGCTGACAACTATTTTTAAAATGCCAGCATCCTGTAAATTTAACTGACATTACAGTTAACAAAGTCTTTTCTTTTAAATACATTGTGTTACTTATACCAAACAAAAATCTCGTGAAGATACTTATTTTACACAAGAATAAAGTGACGCTCAAGGAGATTTAGGGATTTGTCCAAAATTATACAGGTAAGTGGCAAAACGAGAACCCAAATCTGTGTTTCCTGATTCTAACACCTGAATTCCTTTCTGCTTTACAACACTGTTGGGAGAGTGGTGTGGATAATTCGAATTTAAATTGTATTTGGCTTTGGAGTATGTTTTTTGAGGTCTCGTTTTCTGGTAGTTCATAATACTACAAGTCAACAATCACAAAACAAAAATGAAAAATCTTGGCTGTGGAAGAAATAGCAGGTTTTCTAAGACAGCATGCAAAGCCTTGGCCCACAAAAGTTAGAGAAGAACAAGAAATCAAATAAATAAATGTTATGTTGGTGCCTCTTTTTTTCCTTTATTTTGAAAATTCACTGTTCCCCTCCCTTGACTAACTCTCCAGGTCTACCCAGTAGTAGACCTGGGATAATAATGATTAGGTGATTTGTAAGTCTGAATTGCTGGGTGCACTGGAGCAATGAAAGTAACCAGACAGGGACAGCATCTCATCAGCTCCTTCACCTACAACTATGAATAAACATGCTCAATCCTCCTATGTATAATACTCTCTCTCTCTCCTCTCTCTCTCTCTCTCTCTTTCTCTCTCTCTCTCTCTCTCTCTCTCTCTCTCATAGTTCATAATGCTACAACTCAACAATCACAAAACAAAAATGAAAAGTCTTGGCTGTGGAAGACACAGAACACACACACACACACACACACACACACACACACACACACACACACACACACACACACTCAGTAGAGTGCCCAAAAGAAAATAGATAGCCAAGACTAAATTATAGTTTCTACTTACTAGATTGTGAGTTCCTTGAGGGTAAGAATTAACTTTTTAATTGGTAACGTCACTTTTTAGTTTGGGTAGTGGTAGGATGTTTAAAGTGGTCAATAAATCAACTGTACGAAATAAGATGACTGGCAATTTCTAAGATACTTTCCAGCTCTGGAAGTCTAGGATTTCAAAACATCTCCCACTTGGTACTAAGCACTACTTTTCATTTCTAAATTCATAAAAGAGTTTTGGCTGAGGTCCTTTTTCTTTTCTGACGCCTGCTGAATAGAGATGTTATTTTACACAATATACTTAGCTAAAAAATTTCCCAAAAGCAAAAATATGTGAATGTCCATGAGCTTGGCACAGAGGAATTTTAGAGTAGTTTTTCTTTACTGATTGACTGCAAAGATTTTAAAAAATCACTCTTAATCCTTGCCTTCAGTTTATTCTGTATACACAACACACCAAAACAAAAAGGAAAGACCAAAAACTTAGTGCAGCATTAATTTTAAAACTTTATGCACAAACATTAGAAGCAAATTGAATGCTCTATGTCTTTCAGTCAGTCTAGAATTCCAGATGACTATCAGCTAGTTACAGCTTCACTACTTCCTGTGTATCCTGGGACCCATGGCAGACCACTTCTATGATGCTCCAACTCACCTAAGACCCCTTTGCCTTTGGATCTTCATAATCCTTACTCTTGAGACGCTCACTACTTCTAGAAAGAACCCCTTAACCAGGCTACAGATGCCACCTGAAATTCATGCCATCTTCACCCTCACCTTCTATTCATCCCTGTGTGATCATCTGTCAAGTTCCCTCAGAAGTCATTCAAATCTTTCTTTTTCTTGACCTCTTTATGCAACAGCATTAATTTTTTCTAATTTTTTTTTATTTTTATTTTAAAGATGTGGGGTGCAGTTCAGGACTAGGTATACAAATGTTCATTATGCAGGTACCCTTGCTGATGAGGTGTCCCCTTCCCCTCCCCTGGCAGTTTCCCACTACTGCCAATCCCTTTCTTAGGGTATTATGATAATTGTTCAAGGATTGCTTATGAGTAAGAACATGTGGCACTCAATTCTTTGTTTCTGTGATAGATCACTCAGTATTATAGACTCTAAGTCCATCCAAGTCACTGCAAAGTTCATGACTTTGTCTTTCTTTATGGCTGCATAATATTTCATTTTGTATATGTACCACATTTTTTTTATCCAGTCCTCTTTTGATGGGCAGCACAGTTGGCTCCATGTTTATGCTGCAATAAACATGCATGTGCAGGAATCTTTTTCATAGAGTGATTTAAGTTCCTCTGGGTATATTCCCAGTAGGGGGGTTGTGGGGTCATATAGAAGGTGAATTTTTAGATCTTTTAGGAATCACCAAACTGTTTTCCACAAAAGTTATACTAGTTTATACTCCCACCAGCAGTGTAGAAGTGTTCCCTTTCCCCCACATCCTCTCCAGCGTCTGTTGTCTTTTGAGTTACTGATGATGGCCACGCTGATGGAGTTAGGTGGTATTTCAGTGTGGTTTTAATTTGCACTTCTTTAGTGACTAGTGAAGTTGAGTGTTTTTTCATGTATCTGTTGGCTGCTTGTATGTCTTCTTTTGAGAAGTGTCTATTCGTATCTTTTGCCCATTCTGTAATGGGGCTGTTTGTTTTTTTCTTTTCGGCACGTTTGAGTGCCTTGTAGATCCTAGATGTTAGGCCTTTGTCAGACATACAGTTGGCAAATATTCTGTGGGTTGTCTCCCCGCTCTCTTGATGGCTTCTTCGGCTTTGCAGAACCTTGTCAGTTTGATGAGGTCTCACTTGTCTATCTTATCTCTTATGACATGGGCACTTGGGGTTTTGATCAGGAACTGGTTGCCAATTCCAGTTTCCATAAGGGTGTATCCTGCATTTTCTAAGTTCTTATAGTTTGAGGTTTCATTTTATGTTTAGGTCTTTGATTCATTTAGAGTTGATTTTTGTGTATGGTGACAGGTAGGGGTCTAGTTTTAATCTTCTGTATGTAGTCAGCCAGTTTTCCCAGCACCATTTACTGAATAGGTTCTCCTCTCCCAAGTCGTTGGTGGTGGAGGCTTTGTTGAAGATGAGTTGAGAAATTGAGGTTTTGCTTCCAGAACCTCTATCTTGTTCCATTGGTCTATATGCCTGTTCTTGTAACAATAAATACCAGGATGTTTTGATTATTGTGGCTTTATAATAAAGTTTAAAGTCTGGGAGTGTGATGCTTTGGTTTCTTTTTGTTTTGTTTTTTGTTTTTGGCTGAGGATTGTTTTGGTTACTTGTGGTCATTTATGTTTCCATATGAATTCCTGTATTGTTGTTTCCAGGACTGAGAAGAATGCTCCTGGTAATCTAATGGGTATTGCATTGAATCTGTAGATTGCCTTGGGCAGGATGGACATATTAATATTGTTAATTCTTCCAATCCATGAGCATGTAATATTTTCCATTTGTTTGTGTCATCTTTGATTTCTTTGAGCAGTGTTTTGTAGTTTTTGTTGTAAAGGTCTTTCGCTTCTCTGGTTAGGAAGATGCCAAGTTATTTCATTTTTTTGGTGGTTATTCTGAGTGGGAATGTGCTTTTTATTTGGGTTTTTGTTTGTTTATTGTTGGCGTATAGGAATATTGACACGTGCTTTTCTTAAGATCCTCGGCTCTCCTGTCACTATTTTCTTGATTCTCTTTCCCTTGACCCTGAAAGCTCCTTCTTAGACCCTTTTATATTCAAGTGCTTTTCAAATTTCTGTTGAGGCCCTCTTTTCCTCTATATACTAATTCCCTGGGTAACTACATTCAATCTCAATAAAGCAATTATGTCCTTCACAAACAGTGGAAGACCACATACCTTGGATAGAATTCTGGCCCTCATGACTAGTTATATGGTCTCAAGAAAGCTAGCTCACTGCAGTCTCTGTTTACTCACCTATTAAATGAAGATAAAAGTAGCTACCTCAAAGGGCTGCTGTGAAGATTAAATGAGGTAACACATTTAAAGTACCTATAGTGCTCACAACAAACATAGTTGAGGTCAATAAATCTTTATCTCCAGCGGTGGCCCCTCCTGCAACCCTACATCCACATTTCTAGTTGTATAATCAAGATTTCTATCTGAAGTGCTCCACCAACATCTCCACTCTGGCCTGCTCAAGACCAGACTCATCAGCATCTCCCCCATCGCAGTTTCTCATCTTAATGCCACCCTAGGAGCTCAGGCTGGGAAGCCTGGGCATATGAACTTCATCATCTCCCTCACTCTTTACACCTAATCTGTCTTTGTGCTGTCTGGTACTTTTATCCCACTGCTGCACTTCAAGCCTTGTACTAGGAAAATTTACAGTTAGCGCCACTTATCCTCTGGAAATACACTTCTAAGACCCCTGTGAATATCTGAAACCACGGATAGTGCCAAACTCTACATACCCTATGTTTTTTCCTTTACTTTCATACCTATGATAAAGTTTAATTTATAAATTAGACACAGTAAGAGATTTCTCAACAATAATTCATAATAAAACAGAACAAATATAATATAATGTAAAGCAGTGAACTGAATGATAAAGGCATTGTGAAGTAAATGAAAAATTCCAGAAAAAATGATCTGTAAGTTTTAAAATGCATGCCATTCTGAGTAGCCTGATAAGATCTCTTGCTGTCCCACTCCTTCCCACCCAGATCACCATTAGTTACTTGGTAGCCACCACCTCAGTTATCACATCAACTGCAGCAGTTTTCACAGTGCTTGTGTTCAAGTAACCCTTATTCTCCTTAAAAAGTACATCACAGTGTACTTAAACAAACCCAGATGGCATAGCCTACTACACACCTAGACTATGTGTTATAGCCTATTTGTAGGCTACAAACCTGTACGGTATGTTACTATACCAAACACTATAGACAACTGTAGCACAATGGTAAATATTTATGTCTCTAAATATATCTAAACATAAAAAGATACAATAAAAATACAGTATAAAAGATTTTTTAGAAGGTACACCTGTACAGGGCACTTACCAGGAGTAGAGTTTGAGGAACTGGAAGTTACGCTGGGAGAGCGAGTGAGTGGTGAGTGAATGTGAAGGCCTGGGACATCACTGTACACTACTGTAGACTTTATAAACACTGTACACTTAGGCTAAACTAAATTGATTTTAGAATTTCCTTTCTTCAATAATAAATCATCCTTAGCTTGGTATAACTTTTTTGCTTTATGAACTTTAATTTTTTTAAACTTTAAACTCTTTGTAATAATACAGCTTAAAACACACACTGTAAAGCTGTACAAAAATATTTTCTTTATATCCTCATTCTATATGCTTTTTGCCATTTAAAATTTTTTTTTTTTTTTACTTTTTAGACTTTTTTGTTAAAAACTAACACACACACATTAGCCTAAACCTACAAGGGTCAGGATCCTCAATATTAGTGTCTTTCACCTTTACACCCACAAGAAGGTCTTGGGGTCAATAACACGCATGGAACTTTAATCTCCTATGACAACAAGGCCTTCTTCTGGAATATTTCTGAAGGCCCTGCTAGAGGCTGTTTTACAGTTAGAAGTTTTACAGTAGGAGTACACTCTAAAATAATGATAAAAAGTAAATATATAAACCAGTAATATAGTTGTTTATTACCAAATATGTACTGTGCATAATTGTATGTGCTATCCCTTTATACGACTGCCAGTGAAACTTGTTGACACCAGCATCACTACAAACACATGAGCAATGAATGCACTGCACTGCAACATCATGATGGCTACTAGGCAACAGACATTTTTCAACTCCATTATAACCTTATGGGACCACCAACATACATGAGATCTGTAGTTGACCAAAACATCATTATGCAGTGCATGACTGCAGATCCTTTTGCTGGTAGAACAATCTTTCTCAAAAACGGACATTGCCATGTCTTTTCTCTCCTTAAAAATTTCCCAGTGTCTTCTCCTTAAACTCCTAGGTAAGGCATTTAAGTCCCTCAACAACTGGCATTAAACTCCTAGGTAAGGCATTTAAGTCCCTCAACTCACCTCCCATTAAATCCATTCCTTCAACTGCTCTGAATTATCTGCTCATTCCAGAACTCAAAATGCATTTTCCTTCCTTTACCTTTGTTTAATTACTCCCTTCCTCCTCCCATCCAACACTTCTCCTACTTGTCCAAACCTTACCTATTCTTGAAGGTTCAGATCAAACACCATTTCTTACATAAACCATTCCCTAATCCCCTACTCAGAATTGGTATCTTCCTTCTCTGTATTCATAGAGCATCCTGTCTATCACTCTACAACAGCATATGATATAGTCTAGTTTATACTATAATGTATAGTTTCTACATTTGTCTCATCTACTATGCTGCCAGTGCCTTGAGACCAAGGGATACTAGGTCTTACTCATTTTTGTAGTCCATCTCCTGAAACTTGGTAGCCCACACAGACGTTTGTTAAACTGAATGGAATCATTATATGATTCTATCATCAAAATCGCAGACCTATAGTACTTAAAAAATTAACTAAACATGTACTACCACAACCAATGATCAAAATTAACATCAACAATAATAGGACAAACTGACATGATGTGCTTTGACATGATGAAGGTACAATGTAGTGTTCTTGCTAAAAATGTTTAACCTGAATTTAATCATGAGAAAACAACCAGATAAATAAAAATGCAATACATTTAGCACGGTCACTGGTCTGGATCCTTCAAAAAAAAATCACCAAAAGAACAACATCCCCTGCCACAATGTCAAAAAACTATTACAGATTAAAGATCAAAGAAAAATGGCAATGAAATGCAATGACTAATCCTTGATTGGATCTGAAATTGAAAATAAAAAGCTTCCTAAAGAACATGATGGTGTAATAGTTACCTACTAGAGAATGTGAATAGTAGATTAATGCTACCCAAAAGTATACAGTCTACAGTAGAGCTGATCTATAAACAATTACTTATCTGTGATGACATAAGTACAGAAACTGAGTAAACATTTAGAAACATTTATAGAAACTGATTAATTTTATGTCTGTTAAATCCAGTAAAAACAACTGAGTTTGTACTTTGTCTTTTAAAGAGGTTTATTTTTCTAATAATTCATTTTATTGTATTTTACAAAAGTGTCAGTCAGCAATGGATTGGATATTTTAAAAACTGGATACTTTACCACAGTTTGAGAAGTACTCTTCTAGAGAATAATCTTACATCAATCTTAACTTTCCTGAGTGTAATACTTGTACTGTGGTTATACTGGAGATAAACTCTGAAGTTTTTAGGGGTGAAGTATAGTATCTACAAAAATCAGCAAAATAAGTATGTTTGGATATATAGAGAAAAAATTAGTAAGATTTTAAGTCCATAAAATGTATACCTATTAATTTTAAAGGGTATATTTTCTATCTTCTCATAGATCTAATAAAATGAAAAATGAGATATTCTGAGCACTCAGAATAATAAGGAAGTAGAAGATACTGTAATATTGAAAGCTAACAAGACTATCAACTACTCTTTGCAAACAATATTTGGATATGCTTTCTACTCACTCTGGGTTTGTGGACTGATACACTCTGTCTCTCTGTGGCAGTCCTCTAAGAAGGTGTTTGGTAAGCTAAAATTCCCATCAAGGAAGAGCTAAATAACATTCCAGGATTTGTTCCTAAAAAAGCAAAAAACAACCCCACCAAACAAACTGGAAAAAGATCATTATCTGTACTGTAAGTTTTCTTCCTAATTTCTACAAAATTAACAAAGCTTACTCAGATCAAAATGCAAATGGTTTTTTGTTCCTGAAAACTGTTCGTTATAAATATATACACTAATTCAAAAAACTAACCTTTCCTTTAAAAATAAACCAAGGTTCAACAAAAGACTATCAAATAGCAAAGTACAATGCAATCAGCTGCCCAAACTGCATACTATTGTACCTTGCCTTTTCAACTTTGTAAGCTCAACTGTTTTCACAAAAAGAAAATTTACTATTTTGGTTAAATTAATCACTCTAACTAGTGGCAGGGGCTTTAAAAAATGTGTCTCATGCTTCAAAAACTTCCCTGTAGAAGCATCACGCACCTCCCCAGAATGCTTAATGGCCTGTGAGTTGGGAATCCTGAAGGTCTGGGGGCTCAAGCTCAGCACCATCTTCAGCAGAACGTATAGCATAGTACTGTACTACCATTTAATCTCTGGTGCATTTGGCCAGTTGAGCAAATTTATAGGGGAAAAAGAATCTCCTTAAAACTGAAAGAAAATTGTCTGACGACTTCATCACATCAATTCAGAGAAAGCAGCTATCCTGAAATAGCTATCTGTGCATAATTTAATTTATGCGTCCATTTACATGCCTTTTAAATCCCACCAACTTATTTGACTCAATTTCTTTTTTGAGTCAGAATCTCACTCTGTCACTCAGGTTGGAGCTCAGTGGCCCGCTCACAGTCACTGCAGCCTCAATCTACTAAGCTCAGGTGATCCTTCCGCCTCAGCCTTCAAAGTAGCTGGTACTATTGGCATGCACCACCATGCCTAATTTTTTTATTTATTGTACAAATGAGGTCTCACCAAGTTACCCAGGCTGGTCTCGAACCCATAGGCTCAGGCAATCCTCTAACCTCGGCCTCCCAAAAGTGCTGGGATTATAGGTGTGAGTTATCGCATCTGGCTGTTTTGACTCAATTTCTTGGAAGAGATGCCACACACTTACAGATATGTATATCACATGACTGGCAAAGGATAATTTGGCAAATATGAACAAAATCTTGACATGGACACCAAATTTTTTTTAAGTCAAGAAAACTGAGACAGCAATTGATAGTTGTAAAAAAGATGATAACGCTGTACTGAGAATAACTGTAGGTCAGAGCAGATGGTGATAACTTGCTTAAGGGCACTGATTACTGCATACCATGACATGCTCTCACAGATGCACCTCACCAATTTCTAAAATAACATCTCAGAGTAATGCAGCCCAGTGCAAAACTTTTTATGACAAATCCAATGTATCATATCATCAGTAACAAGAACACACAAATCATGTAAGAAGTTAAAATTGTGTTTAAGGATAAACTCATTTGGTCAAAATAAGGCAAGAGAAATAAAATAAGTTCTATTCTGGAAGCCTAATCTAGTTCACGTTTGTTTGTTTTTAATTTGGTGCCCTTTGAAACTCACAGACTCGATTTTCAAACTTGTGTGGATGTCAATTTCTTAGTTATTGGTTTTTGCTTTATCTTCTCTAAAGAGAAAAAAAGGAACTGTTTTTTTGGGGGGGGGGGTTGGAGTCTCATTCTGTCACCCAGACTGGAGTGCAGTAACCACTCCCGGCCACTGCAACCCCAACCTGCTGGGCTCCAGCGATCCTTCCACCTCAGCCTTCCAAGTAGCTGAAACTACAGGCACACGCTACCACACCTGGGTAATTTTTTGATTTATTGTAGAGATGAGGTCTCGCCAAGTTGCCCAGGCGGGTCTTGAACCCGCGGGCTCAGGCCATCCACTCATCTTGGCCTCCCAAAACGTGGGATTACAGGTTGAGCCACTAAGCCCGGCTAGGAATTGCTTTTTAATGCTTTCTAGGGAATGGGGGGAGAAAAGAATGTAACTTTTTAACTCATCAATAATGGTCCTTTCTGATGAGCTTGGGATCTGAGTTTCCAATAAAGTCATGTTAAAAGCGTCACATCAAGTGAATCTTCTTAATTTTTTTTCATTTGAGAGCTAGACTAACCCAGAAGCTAACTTTCATTAGTAAGCATACGTGCCATGCCAAAAAATAAGATGGACTTTTATAAACTAAGTAGGAATGAACAAGGCCCATATAACACTCACATACAGCCAACCCAGGCAGTCTGTGGAAAGTAGGGATCAGGGGAATTTAGTTAAAGACACTCTACCATACTCATGGATAAGTTCTGGAGGTGATATTAGGGAGTACTATGTTCTTTCTGATGTTTAAAAATTGAGCTTTATCTACCTGTAACAAATTTTTAAGACCCAACTTTTTTTATTAACTTAAGCAATTAGACTAAATTCCAATCTTGAACATGAAATTTAGTTCCATTAGTCTCTGGTTACATTTGATTGGCTCCTTTGAGCCTGAGAGTTAAACTGCAGCTCTGCAGTAGAAATGGTAATACAATATTGAAATACAGAAGCAAGCAAAACAGGTTATACCTGTGAGTTATGTCTCCTGGGTAGAAAAGGACCACACAACCATAAAAAGTATCGAAGTCAGCAAGCCTGACTTTCAGGGTTCATAATAATCTTAATGATCATGTCATAGCATCTCAAATTGTGTTCTTTTAAGGGCATTTCACTCTTCTCTACATTCTAGCGCCTTTTTAAAGCTATCATTATGAAGAGACTCCTTGACTTGAAGTGCAGGAATGTAGGCCAACTAAGAAAAACAAACATGCTCAAGCATCTTTTAAAGCAAGTTTTTCAACATTTAATTGTATTTATACTGGTTAATGACTACCGGTAAATGGGCAACTCTGCCACTTAAAAATACTCTGACTGAGAATATGATTACTTTTCCTTGGATTTGGTCTCTACATCATGGCATCGGTGGTTATCATTTCCTAATGCTGTCTTTTGTTCCCTGTTGACATTCTCAGACATGGCATTTCATTCACACATCTGCAGAGTAGGATCCAGTGACATGTTTGGGGACAACACTAGAATTCCCCGAAGTGGCTGCTAGTATCCTGCATCAAACCAATTTTTCATTAGAACTGCCGCCAAGGAACAGAAGAGCTAGCTCTGATCTTTCAGTTGGTCTTCCTGCAGCAACAAGAGGGAAACACCTTGTAGATATGCAGCGAATGGGAGTACTTACCAGGCTTGCACGTTATTATTGTATCTTTCAAAGCAGGCCCTGGACACAACAGCCTCCCACTTTTACTTTTCCTGCTTCCCTTGTGTCTAACACCATCTGATGATCTAGAATATAAAATATTATCCTCTTTGGACCTATTTAGCTCTACAAGTTATGAAACTTCTCAAATAAGAACATGACCCAGAGTTCTCTATACTTTATCTCTTGGGACCTGCACCAAGTGTACTGACTCCAAGTTCAAAAGTAACCTATTTTGGATGCCGAAGTGCTAAAATCACGATAGCTATAGATGAAGAACATTACTCATAATCAAATACAGACAGTCTCCAACTTAAGATGGCTTGACTTTATGGGTGAAGGCAAAACGCATTCAGTATGCTCCTTAACTTACTTACTATGAGGTTATGTCCCAACAAATCCATCTGATAAATCCACTGTAAACTAAAAATACTGTGGAAAGTATGTTTTCAACTTATAGTATTTTCAACTTACAGTGAGTTTATAGGCATATAACCCCATCATAAGTTGAAGAGCATCTGTATATAGAAGGGACCACTAAACAGATTTTTAAAATAACTTTATCAAATTTCAAACTATTAGCAGGCATACAACAAGATATCCATAAGCATTATGAATTTAGAAATGGTATTCATGTGGGGTCAAGCATCACTGAAGGTGCCATAGAAAGCAGTCAAAACATGGAGATCCTCATCTTCTTTGAATTCACATTTCAGGAATTCCTGAGGAGGGACAGATAATGCATCCTGGAGAGAAAAAGACCATCACAAGAACAGAAAATGTAGGTATCACACTAGTACAAAAGAAAAAAGTCTGTGTGCATGGGGTTGTTCTAGTGAAGCAGAGGTAACTGTAAGTCAGCAATATCTTCTTTAAAGAGACACAAATGCTGTAATGAGAGAAACAGGACAATGACAAAAGAACTCCAAGTTCATCATAGGTACACACAATTCTGCTATTTTTCTATTATAGAACAAAACCATACACTGTTAGTCTCTATTACACAGTTTATGTAGGCCGAGTTTTCACACCTTGAATGCTGTGTGGACCATCTAGAGAAAGAACAAACATAATAATAAAAGATTAGAAAGTAAAGAGAAGAAAATGAAAGGAATTTGCGTTACTTGGTCTGTAAAAGAAGTCAGGGATTTATTAAAGGATGCAGTGCGAGAGTAAGCTTTCTATAAGGCAGGGCAAGGCTAGCAGAGGGGATGGTTAATGGCTAATTACTCAAGCTCCTTCTACTTTGAACAGTTTGTGAGTCTGTCTTATACAGGGTTACTTTGCACAGGGCCAAGAGGGCTTAAACAGAATGAATTTGGAACCACATGTTGGAAACCAGAAGAACATTTGGGAAATGCCAAAAATCCATATCCAAAACCAGGTGAAGTAATTAAGAAGGAAGACTGCTCTCTTTCTAGAAAGGGTTAGGTCAGCATTCCCAAATCGTGTCATATAAAATAGGTATTGGTGTCCCTTGAGACATAAGAAGGTGCATTCCTGAAAAAGAGGTTAATAAGCTTGTCAAATACCAAGTTAAACTCACTTTATAAAGATTTCTTCACTATAGATTTCAGTCCTTAATTGCTAATATATGTTAAGAATCACTGAAAGGCACAATTGTAGCAAACTTTAAATTCTAAGTCTGCTTTTTTTCATGGAAAATCTGTAACATGTTCTCAGGAACATAGTTTGGGAAAGGCTGGTTTAGTTGCAATTAATTATGAAAGCAAGGAAATGACAAGGTACTATTTCGGGACATCTCTCAGCTTGATAAAACCATATACATATATGCTGGACTAACTGGGTTGATGGTCCTCTTTCTTTCTCCTCCTCCTCAACACAAGAACCTTATCCAGGCATTAGTTCACCTCCCATTAAATTATTATTTTCTCTGATTTCCCTACTTCTCCCACTTATATGTCTAGGCTATCAAAAACCTTCCTTCCCCCTCTCTCCCTACTTCTCTTTCTTCCTTACTTTTTCTCCTTTTCTTGTTAGTAGCCTCCTTTCTTCCACACAAGTGCCTTCTGCTTGTTTTTATGCAACATTATTTTTCTCCCATTACAACAATGCTTGTCATTACTCTTCACTTAATATTCAGTTTCTCTTTGCTGCAACCATGTAGCTTAGATTCCCTTCCATTTTTCCCCTCTATGCTTTACTTGTTTGACTTAGGGACTTCTCTAAGACTGAACCTGCTGTCCTGGTGATTCCTTAATTTCCCTCTTCTCTACCATAAAAACTTCTATCTCTTGAATAGTCTATAAAGTGATCATCCCTTTATTACTGAAAATTCCTTCCAATTTTTTCACAAGAAGCTACTCAAGGTCAACATTATGCCATGCTGTTCCATCTTGCTTTTGAACCTTGTAATTATGAATACTATTAATCAGCTTTGCCACAGTGTTCCAGAAACTTTATGAAAATAAGTGTACATTGCCTACACACAAGGAGTTTTCTCTCAAAGACAGAACACTGACAAAAGTATTTGAAGGGAAAGATTTTTCTCTCAGGCACATGTATAAAGTTTGTTTTTTACTTTTCTCCATCTCCCAACAGAGTACGATATTATACCACAGACAAAAAGGAGTAAAGTCTTCTCATGTCTTATCACCACCGAGTTTCTTCTTTGCCCAAACTTACTGTGTTCCCTTCACACAGATGTGACCAAAAGGCAAACATTTCAGTTGGTTTTTAGGTCAAAGTCAAATACTTTCTGATGAAGCAGATATCCCCTTTCTTCATGCTTTCATACTAAGTGTAGACCTTCCATGATAATAGATTAGGTTAGTAGAGATGTCATCTTCCTGACAAGACAATAACACAATCCTAATCACGTGTAGTTCTGGAATACAAAAAAATCCTTTTTATCTGAGAAAGAATGAGTCTCTGGTATTCTAAGAAAATTCCGATTTGATTACGTTCTTATAATTCTAATTCTTTTCTAGAAAATGTTCATTTTGACATAATTTCAGGCTTATAGGAAAGTTAAAATGGCATAGAGAATTCCCATATACTTATCACCCAAATTCCCCAAATGTTAACTTTTTATATTTGTTTTACTCTCTTCTCTTTCTCTCTTTGTCCCTCCACACACAATTTTTATTGATTCATTTGCAAGTTGCAGGCCTAATATCTCTTTACTTCTCCTTTGCTTAAAAAATATTGGATTTATGGAGAGATGTGCAATAAAGCAAGTATAGGTGATAGGCTACAAATGTTTGAGTCTTCACTGTAAAATTCTTTCAACTTGTATGTTTGAAAATTATACAAAATAAAATGTTGAAGAGAAAATCAGAAAATCAACATTGACACAATACTATCATTTACAGACTTTATTCAGATTTTGTCAATGTCTCAATAATGTTTTTTAATCAAAAGAAAATCCCAGAACATGCCTTGTAAATTATCTAATACATCCTGTCTTCTCTATTTCTCTGACAGGGCATCAGAGGAAGTTAGCTTTCGGATTTCATGATTATGTGAGAGACCTGGGCTCAGGATAAACCAAAATACTAAAAAATCCCAAACTCTGTTCTATTTGCCTTTTAAATTTTTAATCCTCTTGAGGATAGATATATCTGTAACATTATGTTTTGACTGAGTTTTAAAATTAAAATTCTATTAGAGTGCTCTAAAAACACCCAAACTCAGTGGCACAGGACATGTTTTTGAAGTGAAATATGCCTTAGGGGGAAGCTGCCCTGGGTGGAAAATTCAGATGCAGACAACACATGACGTAAACACAATGCACAAGGTACATGAGAGATGACAATATGCGGGACTCAGAATATCATTCCAACGCTTTACGATCCTTTGCAAAAACAGGTGTCAAGGTTATTTTTATTAAAATACCTCTTTTTGGTCCTTCAAAATAAACCTAAGGGAGAGCACTGAGGTCCTTTTCCCCTTCTCAGAATAAACATGTGGAAAGCTTTAGCTACCTCTTCTCTACCCTGCTTGCCCCTCACACAAGTTTATGTGGTAAACTGTCTCCATATTGAGTGGCTGACTGCCTTTTATAATCTGAATTAGAAAATGGAAAAAAAAATTCTTAAAAGTCAAACAGTGGAATTAACATATGAGCAGAGCTCCTGTGGGCATTTAAATCCGTAATTAAAAAACCTGAGACACGCTGGCTTGGCAATCGTTATTGTCTAACGTGCACAGATAGCCAAAAGGTACTGAAATGCGACATTCTGTCCCACATGACTCACTCACTCAGCAAAGCCTCACCAAGAATGCTGAGAAGGTCTTACATCTTTAAATGCCTGGCCCACCAAAGGTCTTCCCTCAGCACTGAAAAATGCCCAGAGGTCCTCTGCAAGAGACTGTTGAGTGTTTGAAACAGAAAATCTGCTTTTGCTAGCATGCTCCATTTCTATGCAGGAAAAGAATCCTTCTCTGAAAAATTAAAAGTCTTAGAGCAGGAATACAGACGCATGCAAATCATCATTCCTATCTGATGTGTGAGAGCGCAGCACACAGCACAGCAATCTAGCAGTGAGCCTCCCAGATTATAAATAGGCTGCCAATCCAAGCAGCAGCTGTCTCACATCACTCTGCTTTTTCTCTCTGATTTTATTATATTTCAAAGATGATCCACTGATTTCTACAAGTTTTCTCTGTGCTAACAGGTACAACATGCACAGGCCAAGGAAATTTGTTTTTACGATTATTCACATCAAACAATATCCCATGCTAATCTGCCATTGTTTACCTTATTTATACATGTATAAAGGGTTTAACAGGTTTGCACTCCTGCATTTTCTGTTATAAATTAAGCCCTCAGTATTATAATTCTGCACTCAATCGCAGTCAACCAAGAAATTGCCTCTATAAAGGCAACTGAGCACCCTGCCCTTTCTGGGTTTGGAAAACAGTACCACCTACACCTGAATGCAGATGCCTGCGCAGGAAACACACAAAATACAATGCAATTTGATTAAGTCTTTAATGCATACAACTCTTTCACGAATGAAGCAAACCAATCAACTGAATGCACCGCTTAAGGTTTTAAAAAAGTACTAAAGGTATTCCCTATTCATCTTCCATCACACGAAGGCTAACAGCCAGAGCTGTGAGGAGACACCTTTGGTTCCCATCTGGAAACACTACCTTTCCAGAAATCAGGATATCTTTAAAAGAATTATTTCTATCTTCTCTTTATCCTGTTTTCAGCATATATTTCACATCGGGAAGATGCTTAATACGCTAGCCAATATTTCACTTTCTTATTTGTAGTAAGTATATTAAGAATCCTTATTTGACCATCACAGAAATGTCACTTCCTATCCAAGACACAGCCGACACCATACAGAGGGGAAGCAGCCTGAACTACTGTTTTCTTTCTTTGCCAGTAAAAAATGCATTTCACTTCAGCCTAATAATACAAACAGCGTAACATTTACTATGGCTGAAATTATTTAATAGGCTGGTGGTGGAAATCTCTGGGGACAACTCTTTTTGAAGAGTGGCCTTGGCAGATACAACAAAAAAGAAATTGAAAAAGTTGTCTTGTCCAAAAACTACATTCATATTCTTAATTATCTTCAAAACCTCAACTCTCCAAAGAGTCTGTCTGGTGTCAGGATGCAAAATTATTTCAATTTTCAAGTACACAGAAACTCAGTTATCCCTGAACTTTTAACTAGAAAGTCTTGATTCTTTTCGCACAATCTCACATTAATTTCTGTGAAAATAATACATATTATATATCAAAATATTAATAGTTGAGTGTTAAGCTTACAGGCAATTTTTGCTTTGCTGAACTGGCTGCTATATATACAATCAACAAATAATACTTTCATAATTAGAGTAATAATCACATAAACTACTGCATTTTGGGGGAAAAAGTGTTCCCCCTCTAAGGCTTCCTGATTCAGCTGTTAATTCTCACTTTTAAGTCTACATGTTAAAATACTACTTTACACTTTAAAAGGTTGCCTTTTTAAGGTGTTTTTAATTTTTCATTGCTTCAATGTGTATTACTATGCCCCCAAAGAACTACATGAATACAGGATGATCATAAGACCGTTAGATGCACTTTCAGTCCTGTTGGATCTACAGATTGAAACAAAAGACTAATATTGATGAAATCATAGTTTATTAAACAGAATCTTACCTTTTCAAAACAAAATATGGCTTGTAAAAGAGCAGTATCTGTCATGATAAACTAAACCTTGGGCGATTAAGGGGTTAACACAAGAAGTCAACGTGTCCATAATCCTTGGTCAATTTTTTTTTTTTGTACTTAACATTCTAGAGATGCTCTTTCACTAATTAATTCTACTTCATACTTATGAACTTTCATAAGTCTAACAATTACTTGAGTTTAATATTTCCTCACACAATAGGTTTCCTAACTAAAGTAACTGTTCTGAAAACAGCCTGCTTTTATCCTATAGTTCCCTGTGAGGTTAAGGTTCAAAAAATTTGTCACTGTCTTCATTGTTAAATGATATTGTCTTAAATATGTATAACCCAAAAATTAGCAATAAAGTCCATATCATTTCCAATAGCACACCTACATTAAAAACAACAAAGGCCACTAGAGTGCTTCTAGTTAAAAGTATTTCAACTTTACTCCACCTCACTATCCCACAGTTACACAGTAAAAGTAACAACAAAGGCATACAAGAAAATAAGTTTGTAAATCCCTAAACTGAAAAGGGGAGGGAGGTAAAATCCTTTTTTTAATCTATGAAAGCTTTTTAAAAGACTTATTCCTTGGATGGTCTTAATAACTTGATAATTATCCTCCTCACTGAAAACTACTCTCAATACTGAAATGTAATATACCACCTCCAGTGCAAGAAGAGAGTACTGACACGTACAACTAATATAGTAGGACGTTATTCATTACAGTCTTTGGATAAAGAATCAACATTAAACAATAGCGCAAACTGCTAACTCTATCCAGAGAACATCTTGCTAGTATGTTAAAACCTACTGCAGGTTTAGAATCCCAGGCTCTGAAAAGAGCCAGAGGATACGATTAAGGTACATTTTTTTGTTTCTATTCTAATTTAAGTGGGTGTCAAAACAAAAAAAAATTATTTTTTCTCTCCATAAGCTCTCTTGCTCCAATCAAGAATGCTTCTTTCGTAATAAGGGGATACTACATGATCTTTTCTTACCAAATGACTTGCCCAGGTGTTTACCATTTGTCTAATATTATGATCAAGAGATTCTTCTTTGAACTAATGAGCGCTAATAACCAATTTCAATGCTAACATTTAAAAAATTCTGAAAAGAAACAATGGGGAAAGTATTATTTTTCAGCCTGAAATGTATAAATAAGCTACTTTTCATTAGTCTATTCTCTGAATGTTACTAACATTTTCATTAGTCTGTTCTCTGAATGTTAAACAACCTTGAACACAAAACTTAAAATATCTTTTAACTCTAAAATAGGTTCCCAACCACCAGGCCATAGTACCAGTCTGTGGCTCATTAGGAACCGGACCACAGAGCAGGAGAAGAGTGGCAAGCCAGTGAAGCTTCACCTGTACTTACAGCCACTCCCCATCGCTCACATTACTACCAGCTGTGCTCCGTCACCAGTTAGATCAGTGGCAGCATTAAATTCTCATGGAGTGCGAACCCTATTGTGAACTGTACTTGCAAGGGAACTAGGTCGCACGCTCCTTATGAGAATCTAATGCCTGATGATCGGAGGTGGAGCTGAGGCAGTGATGTTATCTTTATGTTTCATTATATATTATAATGTAATAATAATGGAAATGAAGTACACAATAAATGTAATGTGCTTGAATCATCCCAAAACCATCTCCCTCCTCCCCCATCCACAGAAAAACTGTCTTCCATAAAACTGGTCCCTGATGCCAAAAAGGTTGGGAACTGCTGCTTTAAAACATATCTTTTAAACAACTGCATCATAAACCAATAATAAAACCAACTTTCACTAGATTTCAAAATGTGCATTCAAATAATATTTTATACTCCCATTCAACTATTTTACTTGAGTTTTTGTGTTTTGTTTTGAGACAGGTTCTTGCTCTGTTGCCCAGGAACAACCATAGTTCACTGCAGTCTCAAACTCCTGGACTCAAGTGATCCTCCCATCTCAGCTTCCCAAGTAACGAGGACTACAGGCATGTGCTACCACTCCCAGCTAATTTTTAAAAAATAATTTGTAGAGATGGGTCTCACTGTGTTGCCCAGTTTGGTCTCGAACTCCTAGTCTCAAGCAATCCTCCTGCTTTGGCATCCCAAAGCACTGGAATTACAGGTACAAGCCAATGCAACTAGCCAAGTTCTTAAAAATATACAATGTTAAGAACCAAGATCATTTCTTTTAAATCACAGTTTGTGTATGCACATGTGCATGTGTCTTGCAAGTATGTGCATGCGTGTGTGTGTGTTTCCAAGAGCAATTTGTACTTTTTGGAGGGAAGTGAAAGGTACTGTCCAGAAAAAAATGCTGATTTCAGAACAGTAACATTTATCCATATTTGCTCACAAGTAAACAAATGTTTTAAACATCAAATAATGCAGAACCATAAGGAGCTAGCTATGCCAATGAATGAAGTTCCACAGAAAATTCATGTATGAGAGACCACTTGGTAAAGATGTGTTCTTGTGTCGTATATTTTTAGCCTTCCACGCTCAAAGTCTCAGAATCGTCTCTCATTCTTTCTTCATTCTCTACCTTGTAGACCAGTCTCAAATAATTCCTAATCCTGTGGATTTTCGTTCTGCAATTCTGTCCATTCCAACTTCTCCTCTCCACGCTTCTTGTCCCTTAACCATGTCAGAAATCATTTCTTTAGCCTTAAACCACAATAATATATTTCTAACTGTACTCCCACACTCCATTTCTTCCTTTCCATACAGTGCTGCCAGATTAATATCAAGAAAACATACTTCAGAACGATTATGTCACTTCCTTGGCTTAAAAAAAAACAACAACCAAAGAATCATAGACTATTACAATTGGAGGGGCCCAGAGGAGGAAGGGTAATGGGAGCTGAAGCTGGAAACAGGAACCCTAAGACAGTCCACAGGATCCATGAGGTGAATGAAGGTCTGGCAGGATTTAACCTGATTATTCATAAAGTCCATACAAGTTATTTTTCTAAAAAATTCATAATAAACTTGCATAATAAGGCAGTATATATTTCACATTGTTTAGTTAGTGGGTTCTTTTCTCTTTGGATTAACAGGCATTTTGAGGCAAGTCAAATTAAAAGGACTTGCCATTATCTGTTAGGTCTAACAGTGTCTAGAAAAAAATGTAATATTTTTTTTCCAGAGATTTATTAACACTACATTCAAAAGCTGGAGGTATCCCTAAGTATTTAGAAGTGACACTCACCCAGAAACTATGAAAATGAAGTGAGACATAAATGCTTGATTTAAGTTAGTGGCAGCATTATCGGGTTCGAGAGTCTGGATTGGATTGAGAACCCAGTTCTCCCCAGTGCACATCTTTTTGTTTCCTTCCACACCAAAATGAAAATCATATCTTTACTAGCTGATAGCTTAACTCACAGTCAAAGTCCAAATCTTAAGCCTGCTTTAAAAAGAGAACTGTTCTAATCTCTCTAAATTTCTGAAAAGGAGAGGCACCAGAGTTTGACCTAGGTAAGTCTAGAGAAACATCCGGTGTCCCTAGGATCACACCTGCTATACAAAATATCAATTTCGTAAGAAAAAGGGGAGGATGTCACTATATTTTTCTGTTTATAAATGTAACATGATTTCATTTAAAATGTGTCAAGACATTAAAATATCATGTAATTACTTCTCCACCTCAGAGATAAGCATTAATTGATTTATTCTTTCTCATGTTTTCTAATCTTATATAACAACTTGGGATCATATATTACATGCTGTTCCACCATGTACTTTGTCTACTTAATAATATATCTTGGACACATTTCCACATCAATATCTATATCATTTACCTCTTTTTTGTTAACAACTACATTCATGAATATACCAATTAATGTTGTTTTCAATTTTCTGCTATTATAAAAAAGCTGTAACTAACATCCTTATAAAACATCTTTATTCATTTATCTGAATCTTTCCTGAGACTAAATTCTTAGAAGTTATATTGCTGGGTTAAAGGATAGGTCAATTTAAGATGTAAACTCCTGGCCGGGCTCAGTGGCTCATCCTGTAATTCCAGCACTTTGGGAGGTCAGGGCGAGTGGAATGCCTGAGCCCATGGGTTCAGCCCAGGTAACTTGGCCAGACTTTGTCTCTACAATGAAATCAAAAATTAGCCAGGCACAGTAGCACATGCCTATAGTTTCGGCTACTTGGAAGGCTGAGGTGGAAGGATCGCCTAAGCCCAGCAGGTCAACGCTGGGGTGGCCATAAGCGTACCACTACACTCCAGCCTGGGCAACAAAGTGAGACTCCAACTCAAAAAAAAAGATATAAACTCCGATTCTAAAGCTGCTATCCGGAAAGGATGTATACTCTCAATAGACTGCTGTTTGTCCATCTCTTACAAGTACACAAACTTGATACCCTTAAAATTTGCCAGTTTTATAAGCAAAACAGTTTCATTATTTTCTAACTTACAATTATTTAATTAGTGAAATTGAGATTTATGCACATTTATTAGTCATTAATAATTTTAATATGATTAATGAGTCAAACAAGAGCATTAGTGTATGTGTGAATGTATGCATAAATGCATATGAATTTATACCCATATAATCTCTAATAAATAGGCTAATATCAATATCTTTGAATCCTTGTGAGCCCTTCTCCAATTGCATCCCTCCTCTTCTGCCCAAGAGGCAGTTACTATTCTGAATTTTTTCATTTTTTCTGTACAACTTACCCACTTATATAATTATCTATATATAACATTTTACTAGTTTTTATATATTCGTCTATGACTTGCATTTTTCCCAATATCATAAACTTCTCCATGTTGATACATAAACCTGCAGTTCATTAATTTTTAAAGACTACAATGTGGCATTCCACTGTAAGAATTTACCATAATTGCTGGGCTCGGTGGCTCAGCCTATAATCCCGTGCCTTTGGGAGGCTGAGGTGAGTGGGTTGCCTGAGCCCTCGGGTTCAAGACCCGCCTGGGCAACTTGGTGAGACCTCATCTCTACAATAAATCAAAAAAATTAGCCAGGTGTGGTAGCACGCGCCTGTAGTTCCAGCTACTTGGAAGGCTGAGGTGGAAGGATTGCCGGAGCCCAGTAGGTAGAGGTTGTTTTCCAGTCTGGAAAACAGTGAGACTCCAACTCAAAAAAAAGAAGGAAAAAAAAAAGAATTTACCATAATTTACCTATCCTATTGTTTGGATTGGTTCCATTTTCTGTTATGATTAACAGAGCTACTCTGAACATTCTCATACAAGGCCTTCTGTACATCTACAAAGAGTGCCTCTAGAGCCACACTGTCCAGTATAACATCCACTCATCATGCATGGCTACTGAGCAGTTGAAATATGGCTACCCCAAACTGTTTACCTTTTTTTGCAATGTGGCTACCAGAATATTTTATGTCACATATGTGGTTTCTGTTCTATTTCTACTGGATAGTGCTGCTCTGGCATTTGTATTTCAGAGTAGAACCGGTGGGTCGTCAAGCATGCACATCTTCAAAATTGCTACAAAATCCAAAACTGCTTTCTAAAGTGGCTGAATTTTACATTCCATTCAGCAGTATACAAGGTTCTTTGCAGCTCTATCCTTGCCAATAATTGTTGTTGGATATTTTAATTTTTGCCAATCTGGCAGAAGTAAAATATCTCACTGTGATTTTAAATCTCATTTCCCTCACTACTAATAAGGTTGATCATTTTTCATATATTGTCCATTGATATTTCCTTGTCTGTGACATATATTAACCTTTTTATTTCTTTGGTATATTGTCTTAATATTATTGTCCTCTAATTCTCTACTTTCCCTTGGGATAGTCATACTTTTCATTAGAAGTACATAAGAACTTTTTTTAAAATTTATTTTGAGTTGGAGTCTCACTCTGTTGCCCAGACTGGAGTGCAGTGGCCACTCCCAGCCACCGCAGCCTCGACCTGCTGGGCTCTGGTGATCCTTCCGCCTCAGCCTTCCAAGTAGCTGGAACTACAGGCGCACGCTACCACACCCGGCTAATTTTTTTGATTTATTGTAGAGATGAGGTCTTGCCAAGTTGCCCAGGTGAGTCTCAAACCCGCGGGCTCAGGCAATTCACTCACCTCAGTCTCCCAAAGCGCGGGATTACAGACTGAGCCACCGAGCCTAGCTACGAACTTTTTATATGTAAGACTAATAACCCTTTGCCAGACATGTGTTAAAAAATATCTTTCTCTGGAGTTTTTTATTGCTATTTTTGCAATTTTGTTTTTTACTATCTTTGCCTTAAGGAAGTTTTCCCTTTTTCTTTTTATCCTCTTGTGCTATTAGGTCTTTTCCTATATGGTTTCCGGTCTTCTTATCATGTGAAGAAAAGTCTTCCACATGCCATGAGAAAAAGAACAATAACAAAAAACACCTCTGTTTTCTTTTCTGTTTGTTTTTTTCGTTTTTGGGGGGCTTTTTTGAGTCAAAGTCTCACTCTGTCGCCCAGGCTGGAGTGCGTTGATTGGCAAGCTCACAGCCACCGCAGCCTTGACCTGCTGGGCCTCAGGCGTTTCTTCCACCTCAGTCTTCCAAGTAGCTGGCACTACAGGCGTGTGCTACCATGCCCAGCTAATTTTTTGATTTATTGTAGAGACGAGGTCTCGTCAAGTTGCCCAGGCTGGTCTCGAACCCCTGAGCTCTGGCAATCCTCTTGCCTTGGCCTCCCAGAGTGCTGGAATTACAGGCTTGAGCCACCACACCCGGGCTGTTTTCTTTTAGTATTTGAATTTTATATTAAATCTCTAATGGACTTAAAGTTATTTTTTAGTATGATGTGGAACAGATAAGATTAAGCAAAAATTAAGGTCACCATCTAGATCATCCCAAGTCCCTCAGTGGCTACAGTTGTGCTACCCACCTCCTGTTTGGGGTAGGTTTCTTCTCATTATCACCTTTCTCCCAATCTACACACTTAGATGCACACACACAGGCAACCACAGAAACCAACATGTAGTATGTGTAGGAGTCTTACATTACCCAGTCTCCCAAGACATAGTGACTGCTCTAAGCTTTTGAAAGAAGATGGTCGGCATGCAACCCAAGCCACACAAGTCAAAGTACTTCTTCAGGTATTTTTAATATACTGGAGAGTACTTCCCTTCAAAAAGTGACAAAGCCTGGAAGCTGTTGAAGGCTACATCCCCTGCCACATGGAGTTAGTCTACCAGAAGAAAAAATGAAGTTGAAACATAAGATGTAAATGAAAGAATATCTTAGCAGCTTTCTAGTATGAAAGGACTGAAGAGGTTTGCTGCTTCTTGCATTCTTGAGGGAATATTGTTCAACTACTTCCTCCTTTCTATGACACTTCAATATGCTTCCAATAATTTTCTCTTTGGGCTTAAGCTAGTTTGAGTTGTATTGGTTATTTGCAATCAAAACAGTCCTGACTAGGAATTTTACTTGATATTTTTCCTAAAGTAGAAAGTCAATTGTTCTTATGCCACTTAATTAAATAATCCATTTTTCTCTGCTGATCTGAACCTGTACCACATATTAAATTTCAATTTATATGAAAGTTTTATTTTTTAGTTTGTTTTGTTCTGCTAATTTGTTTGTTCCTTGCCAGCACCATACTGTTTCACCAACTATAACTTTCTAGGATGTTTTGATGCTAGCAACTAATTTGCTTAAGAAAAGTACTTATTGTGTACAGTGCATATACCCTGAATAAGCAGGTGAGATCCTGACTCATGGAGTTTAAAACTTGGAAGCAAGGAATAACAAATAATTGCAATAAAATATAATCAATGTTGGGTAAAAGGAATTGGGTGAACTAGGTAGACAACATTTAACATTTTGACCTAATCTGATCTACAGGTCAGAGAAAGTCTCTAGGAAAAAGTGGTTTTCACACTGAGACTTGAAGGATGCATATGGTTTACCAAGGTGGGAAGGAGAACAGCGTCTCAGAAAGAGGAGCAATAAATCTGAAAGCACAGAAAGACCCTTTTAGTTAGTGAGAAAAATCCAAAAATGCATGCAGTTTGGAGAGACGAAGAGAAGAAAAGAGGGAAGAAGGAGAGGAAGAGAAAGACAGGGAAACAGGGGAGAGAAACAGAGACAGAAAGAGAGAAACAGAGAGACAGAGAGAGAGAGAGAATAAAGAGAGGTTAAAGAAAGTAGGTATATATAACGCAGGTTTGGAAGTCGTCATGAGATTTTGGACTTGGTCCCAAGAGATTTTGTTTTCTTGTTGTTTTTTGTTTTTAAGAGAAAGGGTCTTGCTCTGCTTCTCAGGCTACATTATAGTGATTTTATAGAATTAAAGTAAATTTATAAATTTCAGGTACAATCACAGTGCACTGTAATCTCAAACTCCTGGGCACAAGTGATCCCCCTGCTTTAGCCTCCTGCACACCTAGGACTGGGAATGCACCATCACACCCAGCGAATTTTTAAATGTTTTGAAGAGACCAGAGTCTTGCTATATTGCCCAGCTGGTCTCAAACTCCTGGCCTCAAGTGATCCTCCCACCTTGGTCTCTCAAAATTGCTGGGACTACATGCATCAGCCACCTCACCCAGTCAAGCTTGAGAGGTTTTTAAGTCATTATTCAAAATTGTATTTTTTTAAGATTCACTCTAGTTACAGTAAGTGGAAGGGAAGGAGGCTAGAAGCGAGGAGATTCACAAAAAGACTCTTTAGATAAGTCAAGCAAGAAATAATAATGGCATGGGCTAAAGTGGTGACCGTAGAAAGACAGACTTAAAGAGATGTTTAAGAAAAAAGACGGGCAGAACACGACAACTGAATTTTGGAGATGAGTGAAAGGGAAGAATCAAGAACGGCTTTCAGAGTCAAAGAAGACTTTGAGGCTTCTGGCTTGACTGTCATAGCAGACAGTGGTAAAACTTACAGCACGCGGAACACCACTGCAAACAAGCTAGAGAAAAGATGATGAGTCCAGTCTGGGCTATTCTTAGTTCGAAAAGCCTGGAGGACAATCAAATGAAGTTGTCTGGGCCAGAAATGTAGAAGCCCTTTATTCTTTTTCAAAGTTTCTTGGCTACACCTGGATGAACTTTAGAATCAATCTGTCACATTCCCCAAAATAGTTACTGGAATTCTGAATGAAATGATAGTAAATTTATAGATTTCAGGAGAATTCACTTTTTTAAAACATTGACTTTTCCCACCTAGAAAGAGGGTATGGATGATCTTCATTGATTTATCTCCTCTTGTTAAGTTTATTCCTAGCTCTTCAAAGGTTTCTTGTTTTTGTGACTAAATAATTTTTTTCCATCACTACTTTTGCACAGGATACAGCTAATATAAAGGTAAGTTCTTGGATTTCATTCTACCTTACATATGGACATCTTACTATTATTAAATGCAATAACATTCACTGATTTTCCTGGCTTTTCTAGGTAGACAATCAAGTCATCTGCAAATGGTGATGATAAACATCTACTATTCCAACAGTATTTTTCATTTTCTTGTCCTATGTAATTGTACTAGCTAGAATATCCAGAATAGTATTATTCCCCCTTGGTCAGTATAGCTAACAATTAATTTTATTGATCTTTTCAAAGAATCAACTTTTGGTTTTATTTATTTTATTGATTCTTTAATTCTGAATAATCTAGGTAGAGCACATCCTTACACAAAATTGTTCAGAAAGGCTATGTTTTATATTTGTAAGTCCAAAAATGTCTTTCTTTACCCTCACACCAAAATAACTCTTTTCTTAAGTATAAAGTACTAGTATCACAATCCTGTACCCTCAAAATTCTATCAAGTTCTATGATCATGTGGCATTCAGAGCTACTAATGAAAAATTTAACACTTATTTGATTTGTATTCTTTTATAAGTAACTTTTTTGGAGGTTGATGCTGACTACTAAGAAGCCAGCATCTTAGTTGGTTGGGTGCAGTGGCTCAGCCTGTAATCCCAGCACTTTGGGAGGCTGAGGCAAGAGGACTGCCTGACCCCAGGGATTCGAGACCAGCCTGGGCAACTTGGTGAGACCTCGTCTCTACAATAAGTCACAAAAGCTAGCCAGGCATGGTGGTGTGCATCTGTAGTTCCAACTACTTAGAAGGCTAAGGCGGAATGAAGGTCTAGGCCTAGCAGGATGAGGCTGAGGTGGCCGTGAATGTGCCACTGCACTCCAGCCTGGGTGACAAACAGTGAGACTCTAACTCAAAAAAAAACAAAGTTTGTGGAATTTTCTCTTTATTTAAAAAATGTTGGCCGGGCGCAGTGGCTCAAGCCTGCAATCCCAGCATTTTAGGAGGCCGAGGTGAGAGGATTGCCTGAGCCCACGAGTTCAAGAAGAGCCTGGGCAACTTGACGTGACCTCATCTCCACAATAAATCAAAAAATTAGCCGGGTGTGACAGCGTGCACCTGTCGTTTCGGCTACTTGGAAGGCTGAAGCGGAAGAATCTCCTGAGGCCAGCAGGTCGATGCTGGGTGGTCGTGGGCATGCCATGGCACTCCATCCAGCCTGAGTGATGGAGGGAGACTACCACTTGAAAAAAATAAATTTAGCAATGAGTCTTTTTTCCTTCCAAGTTACCTTGTCTGACACATAGTAAGAGCTTTATCTCAAGATCTGAGGCTTTTTTTCAGTTCAAAATTTTTGCCTTATTTAATTTCTTTATCACTTTTCTTTTGAAACTGCTATTATACAGATATTAAATCTCTTAAACCCAGTCTCCACGTTTATTTTCTCTCACATATTTTCCATCTCTTTGACTCTTTGCTATGTTACAGGATAATTTCTTAAGTTTCTTCTAATATACTAAGTTATCTTCTTGCAGAGTCTATTTTGTTATTCATTTCCTCTACTGAGTTTACTTGTATACGCCTACTTATTTCATTCTTTCAGAAACTATTTTTTGAGCCCCTCCATATGCTAGATAGAAACCGTTCTAAGCTCTTGAAGGAGATAAAGGAGTTAGCTGTGTGACTATCTGTATTGGTTTTCTGTTGCTTGTGACAAAATACCTGAAACTGGGTAATTTACAAAGAAAAGGAATTTATTTCTTACAGTTAAAGAAGTTGAGAAGTCCAAGATTTAGAGGCCACATCTGGTAAGAGAGCCTTCTTGTTAGTGGAGACTTTACAGAGTCCTGAGGTGGTACAAAGTGTCATATGGAAGGTGGCTGAGCACGCTAGCATCCTTGCTCAGGCATCTCTTCCTCCTCTTATAAAACTACCAGTTCCAGCCGGACTCAGTGGCTCAGCTTGTAATCCCAGAACTTTGGGAGGCCGAAGTGAGTGGACTGCCTGAGCCCACAGGTTCAAGACCCGCCTGGGCAAATTGACGAGACCTCAGCTCTACAATAAATCAAAAATTAGCCAGGCGTGGTAGCGCATGCCTGTAGTTCCAGTTACTTGGAAGGCCAAGGCAGAAGGATCGCTGGAGCCCAGTAGGTCGAGGCTGCGGTGGCTGGGAGTGGCCACTGCACTCTAGTCTGAGTGACAGAGTGAGACTCCAACTCAAAAAAAACCCAAAAAACAAAAAACATTATTCCATTAATGGGTCTTGTCTCAGCCTTCTGAGTAGCTGAGACTACAGGTATGTGTCACTATGTCCGGCTAATTTTTTTTTTTTTTTTTTTTTAAAGAGAGAGGATCTTGCTATCTTATCCAGGCTCCAATCACCCTAAAGGCCCCACCTTTCAATACTGCTACACTGGGATTACATTTCTAACACTTCCAACACAAGAAATTTGGAGGACACATTCAAACCATAGCACTACCTAAGAGCCTTCCAAGCACAGAAAACAATGTTACAAAGATCTAAAGTAGAAGCAGGCCTGACATGTTCAAGGTACAGCAAGGAGCCCAAAATGACTGGAGCAGAGAAGTAGGCTAGACAAGAAGAGGGAATAAGTATGGGTCAGGGAAAAAGGCCTGACAGACAACTGTAAGGACTAGACTTTTATTCTGAGGGTAATGAGAATAGCCTATTTTTGTCTTACTGATGAAAGGATATCTTCTCAAATCTCACTGAGAATACTAAGGAAAAATTTAAAAAGTTATCTCCTGTTTTCTCACATTAGTCATTTTGCTAGCAATAAGGTAGGGATTTTGTTTTGATTACTCAGCTTCACTCCCCAGTTTCAATCTGCTGATTCTCCTCACATAACTGGTAACTTTTTCTTGTCTCCTTCTAGTTACAAATAAAGGTTTACCTAAATCCACTCATATGTGGCTATACACGTGCACAAGGCTTTGTCCTAGCCACAGTGAATATAAGGAGAAGCCTGAAAATAGGCAGGTAAGTACAGGGCCCACCTTGAAGGAAGAAATTCACCATAATCTTTATTAGAATATTAATTCTCAGGAAGCTTGCAGGTGTCAGCATAGAGAAATCTAACTTCAACCCAAGTCCTATCCCCTAACAGTCATACTCCTTGTATGAATCAATAATTATCTTAAAATTCAAGATAGGCACAGGCTCAACTACAGATCTACAAAGATTGAATTAATGTGGTTGTTTCACCCTACCATTTTCAGTAGTAAAGACAAAAGGTCAATATTATATATAAAGAGAAAACTGAAATTACAGATCACTATCAGGATCTCAATCAAAACTGTACAATCTGCAGCTTTCTAGAGTCCTTGACTAAAGTCAGAGGAAATAATTTTTAAATTTCCCTATGATTAAAAATATCTGCATGAAAGAAAAAGTATACTGAGTACTTATCAATCTGTTTAGTTTTCTGCATCTTCCTAAGACTTTTAAGCAATACACTGTTATTTTTTTATGAATTAAGAAAAGTAGATTAAAGGGAAAATGTATTATGAAGAGCACACTGAACAGAGCAATAGGGAATACTTGCTATATCAATACATTATTCTTTAAAATCCTCAAATGAATTTACTCTTATTTGGTACAAACAGTATTTTTGGGAAAAGGGGCCTTTTATGAGCCTACAGCACATCTAACTGAAAATGTCCCAGTAGAAGAATTTAACCTTCCAAGTCTTTTTGTGCTGGGTTCTGAGTATGAACTATGTCAGATATAACAGGGTTACTAGATGTGGTTCTTCTGACCAACCCTTGGCAGTAATCCCAAGGGACTTTTGACTCTACTCCTACATTTTAGTGGGCAGAATGTAGCACAAGTCACATAGGAAATGGAATTTCATTAAGCATAATGGTCTCACTTTAGTGGAGAGCGGAGGAATGACGGAGGCAGGGTGGGGTGGTGGTGAAAGGAAGCACGCACACTACTGTGATGACACTATGGATAGCTATAAACAAAAAAATACGTTATGCAGACAATAACTTTTCTTAAAAAAAGATTCTTTAGCTCCCAAATAACTTAGCAATCTAATTATAAGAAAAAGGGAAAATGCTTCAACAGTGATTTTAAAAGGTGGAGAAGGGTGAAGGCTTTGAGTTCTCTAGCCCTTGTACAATCTAAAATGACTCTGAGAGCAAAATAGTGGATTACTCATTACTGCAATATATTAGAAAATTAGGGTTTAGCAACTAATACAATCTGGTGCACTAAAAATAACAGTATGTTCTGAAGAACTGTATTAAGAGGTCCTGCTGGTAATAAACCCTTGCTCATGATTCAATCCTGAAGTATCTTACACAAAACTACAGACTATGTTGGATAGCAGAGGATCTATATATGCTCAAATTTAAACACCACTGCAATTTTTTCTTACAGCAGATTCTTTTTTACGAATTCATTATTTAAATAGCAAAAGCCCAGGAATAACTCCTCTCCCTGCTTCCTCTTTGGTTAAACCTAAATCTATTCACCCTCAGAACTACACTGACAGAACTCAGAGCAGGAAAACTACACACACACACATACACACACACACACACACACACACACACGTAAGATTCTTGATCCAGACAGAGTAAGGGTTTCTCAGGCTGGCCTGTCCTTTGCCAATGCACAACGCACAACAATCTGAACATGCCTGTACAGTAAATAGGTCGCGCTCATTGACTTTTCATCGTGAAGATAACAGAGTGAGCACTATATACATGTACTTATTTCTTTCTTCTTTTTAAAAACATGTATTAAAATCCAGCATCTTATTCCCTTTTTTCCCACAGCCAACCAAAACAGATTTAAACACAGAAGCAGAAATAATCACTTTTATAACTAAATTTTCTCTATACACACAAATACTTTTTAGAATAAACAGTCATTAGAAAAGAAAAAAAAAAAAGCCCAATATGTCACTAGAAAAGAAAAAAAAGCCAGGAGGATAGAAAAGACAAGTCATTAACAAATGAGATTTTAGAAACATTTAGGATGTTCAGGGAAATTACTATGTCAACAATGATTTGAAAATTGTGGTAATATCTTTTGAGTAACAACATATTTGTTGCACACTACTAAACACACTGAAAACATTATCTTTTAGTCATCTAGGTCAAATTTATGTTGGGAATATTAACCAAGGGGTTAATCTGAAAGTGAGAAGTCTCTTCACCTTATTTTCAGTTACAAGCAGGCCAAGATAACCTGTTTCTTTCTAGGGTAGTGTGATTTATTAAGTGCAGTATGCATGTCAGGATTCCAAAGTTATAGGACCTAATCAATTTGTTGCATTATAAGCATATTCAATACATAAAGATCTAGATTTAAAATAAACTAGAAAGCATTTTTAACTTTATTTCTATGCCTTTTATTTTATTAAAATCTCAAACATGGAAAAGATCAAAGAATAGTATACTGATTCCTTTGATAAATTCAATTCTATCCTTCCATCCTCCCCCAACCCATCATATACCTTTTTTCTCCCATGAAACATCTGAAAGCAGACAACATGACATCATGACATGTACTCCTTAAATACTTCACTAGCAGGCCTTTCTATTACAAAAGGATTCTGTGCCTTTTAGTAAAGATACAGCCAGAATTACTTGAAGTTCTACACTGTGAGATCCTGAAGATAAGAATTCAACTTATATTTTAAAACTCTGTATGTCTGTTTAACTGCTAAAAATGGCAACTTCCTTATGATATTTAATATGATTTGAGATTTACAAAACAATCTTCTAGAACACAACCACTGGCTAAAGGAAGGTAAACAAGTAATTCCTCAGAAGCACCAGTTAATAATATTCTGGTTATTTTTCATGGTGCCAGGCAACTTAATATAGTACATATCATTTCAGTAAAAGTAAGCATAGCTTGGGCCGGAGGGAGAGCCACTGACCAAACATATTCCTCAGTAGGGCATATTCCAGACTTTTAGGGATACCTGAACCCAACGTTTAGAACACTAGACATGACTTTGGTCACTTTAAACTGGGAGCCAGAACTTGGTAATAATCAAGAAGCTCCTAGAAGAAGCTGTATTATGTATGTGTGATCAGTGCATCTCTAGGAGAGTCCATCACCACTTGAGTTGGTCTAGGCTAAGGTGCCAGGATAGGACATGGACAGATCACAAGTGAAACCACTGAATGTTTTTTATGAATCCTGGGAAACTGAAGAACAAGACTGGTGGAATGTGTAACATTTCATCCTAGACAAGTAACCTGAACTCTCAATCTCAACTATAGCCTGTGACTAAGACATGGTGAATGTTTGTATCCACTCAAAATGCAAATGTTGAAGCCCAATCCTCGATGTAACACTATTAAGAGGCAGGGCCCTTAGGAGGTGATTAGGTCATAAGAAACCACCCTCATGAATGAAATTAGTACAGTCAGAAAAGAGGCCCAAGGAACGTGTTTGTCCCTTCTGCCATGTGAGGACACAGCAAGAAGGTGCCATCTATGAAGCAGAGAGCAGCCCCTCACCAGACACTGAATATGTTAGTGCCTTGATCTTGGATTCCCCAGCCTCCAGAGCTATCAGCAATACATTTCTGTTATTTATAAATGATCCAGTCTAAGGTATTTTGTAGTAGTAGCCCAAATGAACTAAGAGAGGTGGTAATCAGGATCTCCAGATCTCTATCTAGTACATACCCTAACCCTCCCTCCTTTCTCATCCTACTGTCCTACTCATCCTTCCCATACAAAAGATTTAAAATTTTAATTGAGTGAGGATTTTAAAAAATGACATTCATGTTTAAATGCCATTTGGGGCCTTTAGATGTAAGAAATTCAATCAATGTAAAGTATACTTTAAATAGTCATTAAGCAGAAAAAATAACATGGGAATAAGATCCACAACCTAAAAGTTATCCCATTTTATCCAAAGACCACTTTCAAAAGTTATCATGTCCAAACAGAAAAATAAAACAAATTTATAATAACATCCATCTGAAGATAGAGGCTACTGCTGTTTATTTATATCATCACCTTTACCACTCATCTACACATAAAAAAATTTTCTCAAATTAAGCCTTCCTGGTTAACATACTTCACTCGACATTCAGAAAAGCCAACAGAAAGGCAAATAAAGTCCATATCATAGTCTATTAGTTATTAATATCTGCAATGCTCTCTCCTCTACTGGCCTAGTGAAGCTTTGGCCCCTGAAGTGATAAAGATGAGCTCTGCCAAACTATTCTCTATCTCGAAGGCAGTAATAACACATTACAAAGTGCCAAAAGGGCCATTAAAAAAAAAAACTGACCCACTTTTAGAAGTCAGCAGCTTTTTCCTTCTGGTGAAGTATGAATATTTAAATCAGGCAGACAAGTCAAGGAGCAAACATTCCATCCTGAATGCAATGTGTGCATCTCCCTCTCAGAGCCGAGAGGACCCTGCTGTCATATATCAACATGAAAATGGATGCTCACTTAGGACTCCAGAAGGGCAGTTTTCTAATCATTTCACTGCTTTTCAGACTTGAAAATCCACACTTGGATGTGAGGACAAAAAACAGCAAAAGATGGATCACGGCAACTGCTTTAAATTAAATACTTAATGATTTATATCAGGCATAATATAATTTAATTTGTAGTAAATCAAGCAAACTGAGGAAAGGTTAGGACTGTAGTTAACAGCTGAGAATTTGTTTTTACCTTCATCACAGGGCAACAATGCATTAGAGGAGTACTACACCTGAGAAGATGGTAAACTCATCATAATAAAATTGACTAGAATCAAGTTTCAACTTAAGCATCACGATTTAAATAAGATAAATAATACCAACTATCAATATAACACAAGATATAGGAAAATGAACTGGAAAAATAAATCAAACTACTATTCAAAAGCTGTCCTGCCATACAGCTAAAGGAAGCTTTTGGTTTTATTGAAAATACATTATTAAACCGAAACAGAAAAATAAACATCAGATAATTCAGACTAAAGTAATATGATTGGAAATTTTAGGGTCATCTGTTCCTACTCAAATCTATAATTAATAACTTACAACAGAAATGCCCAATCTTTACACTGCCTATGTAAAGATTACTACTATTCACTTTCCGTTTCCTTCCCCACCTCTATTTGGATCTAATATTTTATTTCCAAACAAACAGCATTTCTAAGTAACAACCTGTGTAACCTTTCCATAGGTAAATGTAGGATTTCTCTTATTCCTTCAGGTAACTCAGATTAGGGAGCAATGTTATACATCAATTTTGCTTCTGCAACAGCTATGCAAACTCTTTTTAACCATTAAACTTGTGCTTTCACTCACAACATTCTCATTTCTAAGCAAACAGGTCAAAATTCACCATTAGGAAACAAAATTCCTACTCAGGAAAAACCCTGCTCTATTAACTATAGACTTGACTTCCTTCTACAATATAGAGAATCTGTTTAATTCCCTGGATATATTGTCTTAGCAAAACAAACACACACAAAATGCAGAGATGCCAACGAAATCTTATTTCCTCCAAGACAAGCTCATTCCACCCCCCCCAAATGCTAAAGCATTCTAATCAAAAGATAGGTACCAATCAAAGCTTTCAAAGCAAGTCTAGTTCTAAGCAGGGGACAGTATGGTCATTTAAGGCCTTCTAATACCAGATCCTAGCATGACTTCTTAATCTTATATTTGTTTATATCCCAACACTTTTAATGAAAAATGTTATGCATACAGCAAACTTCTTGTATTTACTTTTCTATATCATATTCATTCTTATATCCCGCCTTGGCTTGTGTGATTTCCCTGACTTAGAATGTCTCTATTTTTTCTGCATCTGAAGCCAAGTTTCACTTGGGCTCCCAAGCCTTCTCTGCCCTCTCTCTTCTCATTATCTGTATCACATGCTAACTCTTTATTATGCAACGTTACGTGCGCTTATTTCTTTTTCCCTACTAAAGCCCATAAGCACTAGCACATGTCATTGTACTAGCTACTAATACAAAGGAGGGGCTGAAAAGCACTTCCTGGCTGATGGATTTCATGTAAAAATAGTCAAAACTTGCTGAGGGAAGTTGGTATGGGTGGAGAAAGAACAGAGGTTGTCTGATTCAGCAGCTGATGTGTTTTTAGGACTCCGTTATTACTCCAATCTAATTACTTGCTGTATTTTAGCCAAGTAAGTAAGCTGGAAATTAGAAACAAATTATTTAGAACTTTTTTTTTTTTTTGAGCTGGAATATCACTCTGTCGCCCAGACTAGAGTGCAGTGGTCGCTCCCGGCCACCGCAGCCTCGACCTGCTGGGCTCTGGCGATCCTTCTGCCTCAGCCTTCCAAGTAGCTGGAACTACAGGCACACGCTACCACACCCGGCTAACTTTTGATTTTTTGTAGAGATGAAGTCTCGCCAAGTTGCCCAGGTGAGTCTCGAACCTGCAGGCTCAGGCAATCCATTCACCTCAGCCTCCCAAGGCGTGGGATTACAGGCTGAGCCACCAAGCCCGGCTTATTTAGAGCTTTTAAAACAAGCACTTTATGTCCTAGTAAGCAGAATCACAAGGACTCACTGCACTACACAGTATTCAAAAAAGAACTGTTAGAAATCAAGATTATCTCTATGAACATTTAGTTAGGTGAAAAAGGGCAGGGACCTAACTTCAAAGGAAATCACTGTCTGTTCTCTAAAACATGTCAGTTACTAGACTTTCAGAAAGTCTACTCTTGCCTTCTTTGAGTTCCTTAACCCCTTAATGCTGCAGTGAGGCCATGGTAGCCAGGTATCTTAGTAAAACTCTGGTCATGGTTTATCTTCTTGAGATGTGGTGACCAGAGAAATGAGGAGAAACTCCTCTTCGGGTTGGACCAGTGGCCCATGAGTTCACTGCTGGCTCTGTTTTCTTGCTTACAGAGATAAAGCACCATATTAAAACTCAATACATTTTGGGAAAAAAAGACAAAAACACAAAAAGAGCCTGTCTTATCTTCAGAAATGCAATTCTCAGCTTTGTGAGCTCTGGCATTCAGCTAGCCAGATTACCAAGCTTATTTAAAAGCTGAAGGCTTTACCCCGACTCCATCTTTTGCTCTTTTCTGGGTTTGTTTACACGAGTGTGCCTGCGTTTATGTACACGTGCTTCACTCAATTCACACACATCAGTGCACAGAAGCAACAGAAATCCAGGTCCACAGCAGGAGGCTTAATTAACTGTACACAGGACAGTGCCAACAGCACCGGGACCATCTCCCCTATGGGGCAGCACAGCAAGGCTAACATGCAAGGGAAGCCCATTTGAGGAAAAAAACTGTTTCCCCATTAAGCAATATGAGAGAGCAATATGGCTAAAGAGAAACATAAAACAAAACAAAAACCCAAACCAAAAAACCTTGTCAGGACAGCCTCAGCAAGAAACCAGAGCTACCTTTCACATAGGGCAAGAGAAAAGCCAGAAGGGAATGTTTTCCAGCGTTTAGGTTAGGCATCACTTTGCTTTGTAGTGGACTATTAGAAGCCACTCTAAGGCAATCTCATAGAGGCCTTCTAATCATTTTATGCATGCATTCCCTTTATATATATTCTCCATCAAAAGAACTGGCAGTAGGATTAAGCCATAAGACAAAAATAATATTAAATGATGAGGGCAGTGGTGAAGATCTAGGTTGCAATCCAGATGGTAAATGAGCTTTCTACACGTAAACACGCTGTAAAACCCAACGGCTTGGAAGGAAGTCTGCCTTCACTCTGTGAAGAAAGTCTGGACAAATGAGAGTAGTTTCCAAACACTCATCAAGGATTTCTTCTATTCACACAGCAGGACACACAGTTGGCACTGCTCCCTATAGTGAATGTTCAAGTCAAAAGTGTACATTCAGAAGTTTTGAGTTGTTTTCTAGTCTAGATCAAGAATGACACAGCCAGGTCAAAATAAACCATTTCAGCCTTAATGAAGTCTTAGCTAATTTAAAGTTATTCAACAGGGTCATTCACATATTTTTCATGTTTAACAGTGACAAACTCACAGAAAATAAATGTAATTGACCAAATAAAGAACACTAAGGATAGACAAAGGAGCAATTGGTACAGTATAGACCCAGCCTGAGATAAAGGCTTCAGGCAAGTTACTTTGCCCTGGCTCCACTGATACAAGCTCCCTATGTAATTCACAGAGATGTAGCAGGGAGGATTAATTCGATAATGTCTGTAAAGTGTTTGCGTTCCTAAGAGAAAAGTGATACAAGTGATTATTATTACATCCTGCTGAAGTTGAACAACATAAAAGAAAGAAAAAACAATATGTCTTGATGGTTTACTATGAAGCATTTTTATAGCCTGGCAAGATGTTTTGCAATTGTCTCTTATTAATTTATCTTTATTATATGCCCAAGAGATAGGAAACATTCCTAGACTGTTCTTCCGGATAAAGAAACCAAGACAATAAGGTGAATGATTTTTAGGTGGGAAGTATCAATATCTCCATTTTCCAGACAAGGAAAGCAAGACAGAAAAGGTGAATGACTTTTCTAGTCATATTCAAGAAGTGAAAGGGTTAACCATAATTAACACTCTAGAAAGTATCAAGGGTCACTATTACTTCTTTGCGATGTTCTAACATTTTCATTAGATAATGTCTGTGAAAACTCTGGCACACTGTGCAACTAAATTCTTACCATTATTAAGCTGATATTCTTACTGAGAATATGGGTTCTCCTAGAACTACAATTTGAACTGAAAGACAATATAGTGCCCTCAGACCAAATAAAATATGTGATTCTATTCTTTAAAGGCTTTATTAAGATACAATTCACACATCATACAATTTGCCCATTTAAAGTAGACAATTCAATGGCTTTTTAACCTAATCGCCATTGTGCAACCCCACAATCAGTTCTAGAACATTTTCATCACACCTCCCCCCAAAAAACCCTGTGACATTAGCAGTCACTCCTTATTCCCCTCTACACACATATGTACAATTCCCCCAGCTCTGGGCAAGCGATGATGGACTTTCTATCTTTATGGATTTGTATATTCTAGACATTTAATATAAATGAAAACAGATAATATGTGGCCTTTTGTTACTGCCTTCTTTACCTAGTGTAATTTTTTCAGGATCCATCCATGTTGTAGCATACATCAGTACTTTATTTCTTTTTATTATCAAATAATATTTCATTACATGGATATACCACATTTTTAATTCACCATCCATCAGCTAATGGGCTGTTTCCACTTTTTGGCTATCATGACTAATGCTGCTATAAACCTTCATGTAAGAGTTTTTGTTTAAACATATGTTTTCATTTCTCTAAGGCATATACCTAGAAGTATATACCCTGGCGGGCACGGTGGCTCAAGCCTGTAATCTCAGCACTTTGGGAGGCCGAGGTGAGAGGACTGCCTGAGCCCACAGGTTTGAGAACGGTCTGCGCAACTTGGCGAGACCTCATCTCTACAATAAATCAAAAAATTAGCTGGGCATGGTAGCGCATGCCTGAAGTTCTGGCTACTTGGAAGGCTGAGCCAGAAGGGTCACCTAAGCCCAGCAGGTCAACGCTGGGGTGGCCGCGAGCATGCCACTGCACTCCAGTGTGGGTGACAGAGTGAGACTCCAACTCAAAAAAAAAAAAAGTATATACCCTGAGGAGAAGATACCTGAAGTCAGACCATAAAAAGAAGGACCAGGAGTCTCTGTCACCTAGACTGGAGTGCAGTGGCAGCTCCCGGCCACCACAGCCTTGACCTGCTGGGCTCCGGCGATCCTTCCGCCTCGGCCTTCCAAGTAGCTGGAAATACAG
>NW_007249345.1:302095-346248 GCF_000164805.1 Carlito syrichta | reverse complement strand
GAGATGAGGTCTTGCCAAGTTGCCCAGGCGGGTCTCAAACCTGCAGGCTCAAGCAATCCCTCACCTCAGCCTCCCAAAGCGCGGGATTACAGGCTGAGCCACCGAGCCCGGCTGTAAGCAGCTTTTAAATCACAAACTAATGTTGCTCCCATCTCCAACAGAAAGTACTGCAGAGCTTATGGAGCCAGGCTTTAGAAAGTCCCATATCATTTATCAAGGCTAGGTAGTAAGATATGTCATTCTTTTGGATTTCTAGAACTGCTGTGTAAAATTTACGCAATTTTATATGCCAGGCCCTCACCATTCCCTTTGGTGTATCAGACTACGCCCAGCCTAAATACATACATTCAGTAGGTCAAGCACAGGCTAGCTTCAACACAGTGTATTCCTGTATAGTGGCATCTGCAAACCAAACAGAACTGGTAGAGGAAAACAGATGGCTTCTAAAAGGGGAAGGGAAGAAAAACAGAAGGTCAGGTAGAAGAGGGTGGGGGGAAAGAAGGGAATAAAAAGAGGGTAAGAGAAAAGAGAAGCATATTTCTGGTTTTGCTCTTCCCACCTGTCACAGCACTCTCCTTGCTGGTTGCCAGCATGCTCCCTTGCAAACACAGCTGCAAGTGACAAAGAGCAGCCACTGTCCTACTCAGGGGGTCTCTTCCATGTTCCATATTGCAAACTGTACTAAAATACCAATTGCTTACAAGAAAGGGAATTATACACCCGTTAGAACCATGAATAGCAAACTGCTGTCTATATCCAACAAATTAGCATTGAGAACTGTAGGTTCCCTACAAAATAACATAAGACTACCCAGCAAACAGTAAAAAGCAACAGATCAGGAGATTAAGTACTAAAAAATGTGGCTTTATTTTAATTTTGTAGATTTGTCAGACCTGTGATTAACTCAATCAAAGTAAGACCATATTCTGTCATATATTTCATGTAGTCACCACATGTTCAATTTGCTGTAGGGCTCTGTTCTTATGCAATTAAAAGAAAATTAGCAAGTCTTTCCCCAGCAGAGTTAGGGATTGCCACTAGGGATTGCCACTGAAAGAAAATGCTTCACGCCAAGTTTTAGAAAGAAGAGATACTGGCTGTGGGACATTCTTCTCCTTCTCTCCCCGCTTGCCTTGGCCTAGGCCAAAGAGAAGGCAAAGGGAACATAAGTAGCTTTTTACACACAGACTAATGTTGCCAGCAGCGTTCCAGTGGCCTTGCTCACGGCAGGAGAAGGCGTAGTGACTAATACCGCTGGGTCTTGTTGAAGAAAAGTGGCTGGCTTACTTTGATCAACTGAGTGGTGTGCTGATCAGTGTGATTTCCCTGTTCTGCTGACTGTGAGCGTGTTGGGGAGAGCAGGAGAGTCGGTTTCTGAGAGGCCCACGCAGGGAAGCAAATTCCATAGCTGCTGAATCACAGAAAGCAACAAGAAATAAAAGAAGGCTGAACTGGAAGCAGACACCTTAATTCTGCCAGCACGTTACTTACTGATATAAGGATCTCTGGGTGGGGAATGAAGTAGGTACTTCTACAATTCTAATTCATCAATTGCAGTACTATATGTAACTATTGAATACAATATTCAAGACCAGAGTCCAAGCTTCTGAAACTATAATTTACAAGTTTTAATTACTTCATTTTGATGGAGAAGAGAAAAACGGGAGCTAATAAGTTTTTAAAAAATTAAAATGGAGGAAACAGGAACTCATCAGCATATGTGGCTCTTGGCACAGTGAAACGAAGTAAGTCCAGCACCTTAATGTATGTGCAAGACTACAACTGCATATACCCCTCTCTTCTATTTGCCAGAGAAGCAGCTGCTGGATTAACATGAGTTAATCTGATAGCATGCTATACAGATTTTTTTTCTCCCAGTAAATTGCAAAAATTTACCTAAAGATAAATATAGCAGTCTCCTAGTTCCCTGCTCCATTCAGCTGCTGCTGAGAAACACTTCTGTTATCTCAAATTTCATCAGCAGATTGTACTCCTTCCTGGGGAACAGCGGCAAAAAGTAGCTTTCTAAAAGCATAGTCAGTCTCTGAGATGAAATGCACTACATTTAAATGACTGCTTCCAAAAAACATAACTTTCCAGCTTTAAAGTTTTAATTCTTGATAAATAAAGTATGTGATTTCTTACACTAGATCTAATCATTGCTGCTTTAAAGAGTAAACAGTCTATTGCAAATTGAGCAAATTGCTTTGGCTATCCTAGTACCAGAAATGAAATGGATTAGGTCAGCAGGTGGCATGTCATTTCAGTGCTGCCTGGGGGCCCAAAATACAGTTAGGTCATTTTTATTCTGGTGACAGCTGGAATGAAAACCAGAGCATTTAACATTACCTCCTGCCTCCATTCTCATAGCCATTTTGGGCACAAAAGAGTTTACAGGAAGCCCCTAAGCCTTCACCTCCAGTGCCTAGGCTGCTTCTCAGGCCTCTGGAGATACTTGAGTTGAAGCTGCCCAGGGAAATCAGGGACAGGGTACTCTGACTTTGGTCTTCTGAGACACAGAGCTCATTGTCCACACAAGGAAAACTGAATTCTCCTAAACCAGCTGTTCCTAAGCATGTCAATGAGCAATTTCATTCTGTAGAATTTTCCTTGAAGGAAGATAATGGCTATCATGCCTCAAGTCAAGAGCATAAGGAGACTGTCTACCAGTTTCTGCTACCACAGGGGGAAGGTACTGGAGGAAAAGAGATTAGATGAAGGAACGGACTTAAGCCAAGAAACAGAAAAGAAGGTGATAGTGAGAGGGGTAACACACAGGAGAAGAGAGGGTGAACTGGGAGAAAAATCTTTCTGTCCAGAAATAAGGAGCCTCTTGCAATGCTGGAACATTTAAACAATCCAACAGCAGCTTTTCTACCAAGCCTCCTTTCTCCCAGATGTATTTCAAGCTACTAGCAGAATTCCAAAAATAAGATAGCCTCCCAAAGGTTACTCCTATGATAATAGTCAATGAATACTATATTATCTGTGATCATAGTAAGTGAACTTAGTCAGTGGAATAAGATGATCCTGACCCTGCTTCAGGGGTGGCATGTGCCCCCGGCCACAAAAAAGAATGACTGGTTCAAAAATGGAGCTGACAATCATGCCCATGCCATACGCTGACACTTCCAAGAAAAGAAAAAAAATTTCTTCGCTGGAGTTGATAAAATGGCAGTTTGTAAACCTAGAGTTGCCAGAGGCAACCTCTGCCAGTACAGGCCAGCCTGTATACAAATTAAGCCAATAAGAGAAGAAGAAAGTGTTCTAGAACATGGTTAAGTCCCTAAACCCGCCCACGTCTGAAAGCAGCTATATGTCTGAGCTTACTAGTTACATATGCCAAAAAGTTCCTTTTGCTTCTACAACTTGGAGTTGGTTTCTATCACTGGAAACTTGAAGGGTCTTCATTCATAAACCGGTTAAGTAACTTTGAACTAGTCACTCAACCTCACTGCATTATCAGTTTTCTGAACTCTAGGAAAAAAATTTGTTTACTTTACAGAATTGAAAACTGCTAAGTACTACACAGGAGGCACTGATATTTTAACTAAAACAGAAGGAAGAAATAAGATATTCATGGAGCTAAATTGCTCCTAGTTGCTAGTGCTGATAATATAGCATTCTATTTCTACCAGTTTTCTCACCATTTGCCCTGATGGGACCTCTGAAATCTTTATCAAAGCAGTTAATCTCCTAGTAAATCTTTAAGTATTTTTCCTTTTACTTTCAGTTAACAAGGTTTTGTCACCTTCCTGGACGTCTCTGACTAAACCATCTTACCATGCTTACCATGATGGATAAGCAAACAGATTTCAGAAAGAGAAATTAACAGTTCCATCTTCGAGGGGTTTGTGTGAGTGCCCATGCATACACACAAGCTAGGAGATGAGTTACAGAAATAATTATCACATGAAGACCAGTCAGTGACGTAAAGAAGCTACCCTATACAGCAAGGTAAAAAGCTAAGTGTCTCAGTTAACGTACCCCTCAAAGTACTACTATCCTAAAGACAGAAACAAACTATTAAGGTTACATTTTCAAGTTAAAATTCATAATTAAATGTAATTTGTATTTTGGAACTTTAGTGTTGTGATTAATGCTTGGTTTCACAGAACGATAGAATCATATCTCTTGTGGAAGATAAGAAGAATCAAAAACTTTCTATATGTATCTGATTACAAAATATTAATATAAAATCATTATTAGCAAAGCAAATACCCAAAAGTGAAAGTACTAATTTCTAGTCCTCTTTTGAGAGATTTAAGTGTGCAAATAAGTAAGCAAGAAAAGCACAACTACATTCTGCAGGAGCTAGAAAGAAAAATAATTAATGTGCTACACTTTCAAACTTCAAAGCTTCTAGGCCTCAATCTTAAGTATACATGAAATCATTTCTAAGAAGAGATTTTATTTCAAGATGTTGTGAATAACTTTGACCTCAATTAGTCTTTGTTTTTTATACATAAAATTACACACATACTATATGGTAAAAAGAACCCTATGATTCAGCATTTTCTGAACTTAATCAGTGTTACATAAAAGCTGAATATTATTTTTTTTTGTTTCCCAAGTCCTATTCAAGAACTCATTCAAAAGATTCCAAATAAATGAATTTCAATCTTCATCTTCCTCCTCTTTTTCATGCTGGTTTTGAAAGTAACATCATTTATAACTCTTCTTGCCGATTGCAACTACATGCAACCAATCAACAGATTAATCTTTAAAAAACAAAAAAAATTTTAAAGACACGGTCTCACTTTGTTGCCCAGACTAGAGAGCAGTGACATGATCATAGTTCGTTCACCGCCGTCTCAAACTCCTGGGGTCAAGCAATTCTCCCATCTCAGCCTCTTGCCACCATACTTGGCTAATTTGTTTCATTTATTTATTTTTTTTTAGGAGACAGGCTCTTGGTATGTTGCACAGGCTGGTCTCAAACTCATAGGCTCAACCCATCTCCCACCTTGGTCTCCCAAACCACTGAAAGATATACTTTTTCAAATATATTTTAGCAATACAGTTCAAATACTTTTTGGAAAAAGGCACCTCAGAAGTTACAGTCATCTTGTTCTTGGCCTCCTTCAATGGTTACAGGGCCTCCACTGAGATTCCCAGCTTTTCCATTCACTTTAATTATCTCTTGGAGAAACTGGTCAAAATTGGCAGCATCCACGATTCCACTTTTTACAAAGTGGATGCAGTCAAGGGTAAACTTCAGAACTTGGTTTTGTTTTTGCCCCCCTTTGCCACAAGCTTTTGCAAGGGCACCATGCATGGTGGCAGTGGAAGCAAAAGGCTAAACATTAATATTTTAAGCAAATAAAATACGTGTTGCTTTTCTTAAGGTCTGACCCACTAAAATGCTAATGAAAGATAAAATACATTGGTAAAAGTGGCACTCTTCTAACTATGAAACTAAAAGAAGAATGCCAAACAACTCATCTTTCTTTCTTTCTTTTTTTTTTGAGTTGAAGTCTCACTCCATCGCCCAGACTAGAGTGCAGTGGCCGCTCCCGGCCACTGCAGCCTTGACCTGCTGGGCTCCAGCGGATCCTTCCGCCTCAGCCTTCCAAATAGCTGGAACTACAGGCGCGTGCTACCACACCCAGCTAATTTTGGATTTATTGTAGAGATGAGGTCTCGCCAAGTTGCCCAGGTGGGTCTCGAACCCGTGGGCTCAGGCAATTAATTTTTTGATTTATTGTAGAAATGAGGTCTCGCCAAGTTGTCCAGACTGGTCTCGAACCCGTGGGCTCAGGCAATCCCCTCACCTCGGCCTCCCAAAGAACGGGATTACAGGCTGAGCCACCGAGCCCGGCAACTCATCTTTCTTTAAAATTGTTTTTTTCTAAAAGGAAAAACTGAAAGTCAGAGCATTAATATGATAGTAATCTTTGAAAATTATATTACATAAAGCTTCTTTTCTAGCAAGATTCAAACAAATCATTAACTGTGACAAACTAACACCATACAGATTTGTCCCCGGATGATTCAGGAATAAAAATGCTACATCAAATTGGCAAAGAGTTAGCAGATTTAGTTTGGGCAATATCAAACAACTTTAACTGAAATCAACTTGCCTATTCCTACACATTTTTGTATGCCCAGGTCCAATTCCCAGAGATTCTAATTCAATCCTGCATGCAACATTTTTCAAAAACTTTTCAGTTTAGCCTAGGGTACAAGTTAGAGTTGAGAACCATCTCAACATGAACCATCATATGACTTTGGTCTTCAATACAAACCAGATTCTATTTTGATAACTATCCTACAACTGTTGAAAAAATCATTACTATTCAAATAACTAAATATGCCATTAGAAGGTAAGTTCCTCAAGAAGAGAAACTCTATTAGCCTTGTTCATCGTTTTACCTGAGTGAAATGCCTCCATATAATAGCACTCCATAAATATTAGTGAATGAATAAATTAAATGTTGAAAGATTACATTTCCATTTTAGTACCTCAAAGCAATACAGTAGAAATTCTCTTAACCAATAACAATCACAACCAATAGCTGATTAGATAAGAAAAAAAAGTCTTATAAAACAGGAACTCATAAAAATTTGATACATATATCTAAGCATTTTAATTTAAATGAAATTTCATTTGCTAATCTTTTTTAGTTTTTTTTTCATTTGCTAATCTTATAAAATAGGGCCAGGACTTTTGTTTGTATGGATCTATAGGTTATAGTGCTAAAATGTCTTTCTTTCATAGACCATAGCTATAATTGAGGCTCTACCATTTCTATCTCTGATATCTAAATTACGGAGAGAACTTAAGACATTTTGAAGCAATTTGAATGCAGCATCCTTCTGGATATTAATAATTTACCCCATTCTGTTACAGTTGTCTTATCAAAATATAACTGAGCACCATTTTAAAAGTAAGTTTTTATCAACACTTTCCAAACATTAAACTTGGTTTTCCTAGAAACAACCTGGTTTCTCATAAGTCACTGGTTTAGTAATGGTTAATTAAATTACATAATTAAAATAGCAAGAACAAACAGCATAAATAGGGTGTGGAATAAACACAACTTGATAACCATTCTACAACTGCTGGGAGGAGTCTGTGAGCACTCTAGAAAGCAAACTACCAGCACACTCTGAATGAGGAGTGACAGTCAAGCCGGTGAGTCAGTTGAGACTTTTCTCTCCACAGAGCTTTTGCTGTTATACAAATGCTAGCCACAGGTTTCTTTCCATCAACCTTTCCAACTCCCAAAGGTAGTTAATTCACCCTCCACTAATAGTCATCTGAACTGAGATCCAGCAAAATCATTGTCAGATCTACATATTACAGCATTGAAAGACTGTCAGGCACAGAAGCAGCAGGACTGTTCTCATGAAATCTCTTAATGCAAACACCCCAACAGTTTAAATCCAGATTCTCTAATTTACCTGTAAGGCATGTATAAGTTATATATTAGGGGATCTGCTCAAAATATAATAGAATGTGAGCCTAAAGCAAGAGTTTTAAAATGCTCAACATATTATTTTACTTAGTTTTTGTAGTTAAAAGCCTTAAAAGGACATAGGCAAGTAGAATAGCTTTCTTTTGCTAATTCAGAATCAGCTCCCATTTGGCAGGTGTCACAAATGAGGACACCGGCAACAAAGAACTGCTGCCGCCAGGAGGCTCTGTAATGTACCTTTCATTGAAAGTCTTGAAATGCAACATATTCTTGCTTCTTTATAGCTCACGTGATACCTTTTCAATGCCAAGTTTTCCATGTAAACTATGTTTTTAATAAAGTACTGCCTCCTTGCTCCCTATTCTGAAGTAGCAAGATAGTCTTTAGGTCATTTAAAGCCTAAGATTTTGTTATTCCGTCTTGTAAGAAGACAAGAGAACTATTTAAATTTTTAAAAAATAAGGCAGCAATTTTGTTTCTATGTAAGCCTTTCCCAACAGAGCCAATAACTCCAACCTTATTCCATGGGACACCTAGCAGGAGACTCAGAGAGCAATATAGACTGCATTCTCATCAGCGTGAACTGTGTAGGCCAGTGTCTATGACAAAGGTAAATCAAATTATTTCTAGGTTAAATGTGGAGGCGATGACAATGGCAAAAAGCAAAACTTTTACTTTAAGAATGTATAAACTGAGTCAGTTGCAGTGGTTCATATCTGTAATCCCAGCACTTTGGGAAGCTGAGGCAGGAGGATTGCCTGAGCCCAGGAGTTCAAAACCAGCCTGGGCAACACAGTAAGACCTCATCTCTACAAAAAATAAAAAAAATTAGCCAGATGTGGTAGCATGCACCTGTAGTTCCATCTACTTGGGAGGCTGAGCCCAGAAGGTCGAGGTAGCAGTGAACCATGTTTGTGCCACTGCACTCTAGCACACTGACAGAGTGAGATCTCAACTCAAATAAATAAATAAATAATCTACTGGCTGGGCACAGTGGCTCAGCCTGTAATCACAGCACTTTGGAAGGCCAAGGCAAGTGGTTTGTCTGAGCGCGCAGGTTCAAGACCAGACCAGGGAACTTGGTGAGACTTCGTCTCTACAATTTAAAAAAAAAAAATTTAGCTGGGTGTGACAGTGCACGTCAGTAGTTCCAGTTACTTGGAAGGCTGGGGTGGAAGGATTGCCAGAGCCCAGCAGGTCGACGCTGGGGTGGCCATGAGTGTGCCATTGCATTCTAGTCTAGGCAACGGAGTGAGACTTCAACTCAAAAAAAAAAAAGAATCTATAAATCTTGATCTCAAATTATTCTGAGCTAGTATCACACTCAAGATTTTAAAACAAAAACCTGGACTTTTAAAAAATAGACCCTTGTAAACTTTTTTTTTTTTTTTGGAGTAGAATTTCACTTCATCGCCCAGGTTGGAGTGTAGTAGCACACTCATGGTGACCCCAGCATTGACCTGCTGGACTCCAGCGATCCTTCCACCTCAGCCTTTCAAGTAGCTGGAACTACAGGTGCGCATTAACATGCCCGGTTAATTTTTTTTATTTCTTGTAGAGACGAGGTCTCGCCAAGTGTCTGGAGCTGATCTCAAACCTATAGGCTCAGGCAATCCACTCACCTCGGCCTCCCAAAGTGCTGGGATTACAGGCTCAGCCACCGAGCCTGGCCAACACCTTTTTTTTTTTTAAAGTGGAGAGTGAAGAAATTAGGAACCTAAACATGTTGATGAACACGCCATTTCTACTGCCAATGAAACATCTTCTCACCTGTACATTTACTTTGCCAGTAATAGTCCTCTTGTTCAATGAATCAACATTTAAGTGCAGGAAGAGAATGTAGACTTATTTCACATAGGCTCCTGTTTAAAAGACGTATAAAAAGGGAAACTTTTTTTTTTAAAGAGATAAGATTTCTCTCTGTTGCCCAAGCTGGAGTGCAGTGGCAGAATCACAGCTCACAGCAGCCTTCAACTCCTGGACTCAAGTAATCCTCCCACCTTAGCCTCCCAAGTAGTTGGGAACTATGGGTGCGTGCTACCATGCCTGGCTACTTTGTTTAATTTAATTTTTTTTTTAAAGAGACAGGGTCTCCTTATGTTGCCCAGGTTGGTCTAGAACTCCTGCCCTCAAGTGATCCTCCCGCCTCAGCTTCCTGAGTCACTGGGATTACAGGCAGGAGCCACTGTATCTACCTTCTCTAGAGTAACTTTAAGATTAGCTATAGAATCCTTGTGCTTTGTGAGAATCCTGACACTTTTAGTAAGCAATCTCTGTGCTGTTTTCGTCTCCTGGGCTCAGTTCCATAAACATTACATTATTTACAAGCACAAATAGTGAGCTGATAAGCTTTTTATTTATCTATTTTAAAAAACTAATCAAATATCATAGCTTATAAAGATAACTGATCTTATTTGCTTTAAATGTAATTTTAAAATATCAAGCAAGTTATAGCAAGTGCTGAAAAAAATAAAAACGATAGTGCAAAAAGATTATTGGCATTAATCTATTTTGATTTATATAAAAACTATAACTGAGGGATTTTTCCCAAGTTCACTCTGTGCTTTATTAAGGGAAACAAACAATAGAACAGTTATTTTTACTGGATCATGTCTAGTGGACTACTAATGCTTAAGACCTTTATATTTGCCATCTTAGAACTACATATGCAGTTTCCAGATCAATGCACACTCATTCAGCTATAATCTTTGGATGGCTATGAGTTTTATAGGAAAGGGTTTTCTATCAGCCTTTCTCAACTAAGATTCCTCATTTAAACTACAAACCACAAACAGCTACTTCAGTGACTGTTTTCTCAATTATCATTCTAGATGCACAGGAGTGTTAATTCAATACATATGTTAAATGCCAAGAGCTTTAAGGCTTCCTTTTCCCAGTGAACCTAGGCTGGTTTAAAAAATGCAGAACAGAGTGAAATTTCTTGAATTACATATAGGAAAACTTCTACTTTTTCTTCTCTGTTTTGCTTTCCGATTAGAAAGAAAAAAGAGAGAATTGGTATCACTTTAAGAATGTCATCTATAATATGACTTGAGCTGAAATAAGAAGAATCAACCAAAACCCCGACTCCAGCAGCAGCAAGGGGTCTCACAGGTGCAAGCTGGCAGTAGGCTACTCTTGACCCGCCCTGGCCCACAACAAGCTGAGATCGGGCCTCCTGAGAAGGCATGCATTGCTTAGATGCATCATAAATGTTCTAGCTGAGAGCAGACTCGGAGGAGAAAAAATATATGATCCTTAAAGGAATGTTCCTCTAAAACTCCAGTCTTATCGAGCACATTTTTAAATTTGTCACTGGGTGACTTAACTACTAGCCTGACTAACAGGTGCAAGGCACTATCAGGAAAAAAGTTGAATCTGTTTTTGATGGAAATTAAAAACATACCAGTTTTCCAATGTTGCAAATTTTTTTCTGTCAGTTAACTTTCCAACTTAGTTGAGAACTCGAATCCCCTCACATCTCACGTATAAGAAAGCACTGTTAAATGTGAACTAAGACCCTGACTTAAACTTGCAGAAAACAAACTAGAGAGCCATAGCCTGAACATCTACCTATATTCTACTGCTGCCCTGCTATAGGGGTGAGAGGAGGAGAAAGGTTAAACTGATAATATTCTTAGATGTCAAGTATCATGACCTTCCAACTTCCAGTCATTTACTTAGAAAAAAATGAATGAAAATATCCAACAGAGGAAATACTATGGGTGTTTCCTGTTATACTAGGCTTAACAGTGTTACACTGTTGGTAAAATGAAATCTGATTAAGACCTAGGAAGAATATTTTGAAGTTCAGTTCAAAACGTACCCAACTTCTAACAGACGACTACAAAACAGGCGTGGACTTAAGTCTTGTAGGACTGATCTACTCTCAGCATCTAGAAAGGTACCTGGCACACAGATGTTCCCAATCATTATTAGTCAAATAAATTGAGGGTTAAAGCTTTTCATTAAACTCAAGGTAGGAATTCCATCCAGCACGTTAAATAACTTCTCCTTTGATAAAATGACTGGCCCTAAAAGTGGATACAATCTTTCTAGAGAGCAATTAGGCAACATAAAAGGCTTCAGAAACTTTTTAGGATATCTGCCTAGCTCACAATTCCCTTTTTGTGAGAGGTACTCCCTAATCCAGTCATGTCTGTATTAGTGATGTGGTTCTCTGGCCAAGGTTGACTGGACAAGTGCTGGACACCTGGCTCAAACCAGGCTCATTACATTCTCTTTCCAAAAAATCTGGAATGAGAACAAGGCAGTGAGTCTGAGATGGTCTCTTATCACGGAGCTGATAAAAATATAGGAACTTTGTAGTGGCTAGAGCCTTCTGCCCACTATGTGTACAGAGAAGCTAAGAAAGGCGTCTGGACAGAGGAAATGAGAAGTGCATGCAGAGAAAGACAAGGAAACACAAGAGACAGAGATTATGGTTCCAGCCCCCCAAAATGCCCCTGGGTTCCTCGGGGAATACAGCTTCAACAATTTCCCATTATGCTTAAGCCAGCCTGAGTTAGCTGCTGCTACACACACCAAACAGATCTTCACAAAAACATATAAAAAGCATCTACTTACTCCTTACCTGATTTTTTTTACTTCTAAAAAAAAATCAAAATTATGTACAAGCATTTATATCCAAGAATGTACACTGTAAAGCATAAAGCAGTAAAAAAAAAGTTAATCTAAATGTCTAAAAATAGTAAACTGAATAAACCCTGTATGATATTACATGCTACCCATAGCAAGCCACTAAACCCCCATTATTCCTGAAGAATAGTTAAGAATGTGAAGAAATACTCAGATATATAAAAAGCATTTCTAAAATAATATGTATAATACCAATCTCAATTTTATTCTCAAACACAATGTATGGCACAGAAAAAAGAATAAAAGGATCTTAAAACTTGGCAGTAGGACCATAGCTAAATGTGATTTTTCTCATTGCTGAATTCGCAAAATAAACATGCATGGCTTCTATAAGGGAAAAAATGTATAAAGAAAGATGGACGCCATCCCCTACTGCCTATATTCTAGTCTCTCCCTACAGCTTTAAATATAAAAAGGGAAATAAACAAAAAATTCTTAGTACATATACATATAAAAATTATATTATACTATAGAACATCATTTTAAAGAATTAACTCAATGATGTAAAACAAAAGAGACTATTTTTGAGTAGATGGATCTTAGGAGAAAAGTCCTCATTCTACAAAAAGGAAAAAAGACCTTCCAGTCATCATTTATAATTTAGTAAAGATTCAGAGGGACAGAACTTCAGAAATCAGGCTGCCCTGAAACAAAAGTAGAAAGAGCAAACAGTAGTCAAGGAAATGGGTGTGTAAGGCCTCTCATGGTATAGCATCATCCTATTTATAGCATATCTTCCACCTCACCGTACAGTCAATCCACTGATCTCCCTCGCTTGACAATCTAATAAAGTGTTTTCAATCAGTTAAAGTCCATCCACTACATTCAACACATGTAAATCTCATTCTTTTCTTTGATGTTATTTGAAATCCAAAACAATCTGGAGCCACACGGCCTGAATTCAGTCTGGCTTTGCTACTTATCAGCTGTGTAACCTTAGGCAACTGACTTGTCATCCACAAAATGGGAATACACAGTATCTATCTCTCAGGGTTACTGGGAGGATTAAATGAATTAGTATATGTAAAGTACATAAGGAAGTGTCTGGCAAACGGCAAGTGCTATATAATTGTGGCTATTACTAACAGTATAATATTTAGAATTAAAAGTAATACCACAAAGCACTTTGCTTTCCAACCTTACAAGCCACCTCTCTCATCTTCACCTGACAGAATCTCTGCCCTAGCAATCCCACTACCTGTACTTCTCTGAATATGCTTTACTGTTTCCTATTTCTTTGCTCTTACACTGCTGTTCTTTCTGGCTGAAAGGCCTTTGTCCACCTAGTTAATCCCTACTCATCCTTCAACACTCAACTCAGATATTAGCTCATTTGTGAAGGCTTTCATGATAACTCTTCACCAAGACAACCTCCTCTCTCTGGTTGCCATGCATATTCTGATGTAAAACTTATTGCAATTATTTACATGTTCATATGCTCTACTTAAGTCTGAGCTTTGTAAGAGTAGGCACATTTGTTGGAATTTAAACAATTCAGAGAGTAGTCATTTATTCAACAAATGTTTATTGAGAGCCAAGACATCAATGTACAAAACAGGCAAAATTTCCTAACCTCATGGAGTTTACAGTTTGTGGGCTTTGAGTACATGCCCAGAAAATAACAGTTTGAGAGTAGAGGCCCATAATATACTATTGGTTAAACTTATGAGTACTAATATGTTTATTATTAATGTCTTAGTCTATTCTCCATTCAGAAGGGAGTAGCAAAAAGGACATGTTCTTCTTGCCTTACACACCTAAGGAATGTCTTAACCAAATGTCAAACTGGCCGTGTGGCTTGTACTAAGGAAAATGGAAAGGGGGAACTAGAAGGGTCCAAGCAGAGTCCTTAACACAGTCTGGGAATGGGCGGCAGGTCATAGATTTAGTTACCAGGTAACCTGCCTCAGGAGCCAAAGGTCATACCACAAAGACTAAGTATCTTATCTAATAATGGTCCAGACTTTCATTTTTTAATTTGTTTTTTAAAATTAAAGTAATATATAAACATAACTTTAAAAAAATCATACTACAAGGCTAATAATAAAAGCAGCAGTTCCAGCGGGCTCGGTGGTTCAGCCTGTAATCCCAGCGTTTTGAGAGGCTGAGGTAAGGGGAATGCCTAAGCCCGTGGGTTCAAAACCCACCTGGGCAACTTGGTGAGACCTCATCTCTACAATAAGTCAAAAATTAGCCGGGTGTGGTAGCGCGCACCTGTATTTCCAGCTACTTGGAAGGCTGAGGCGGAAGGATTGCCGGAGCCCAGCAGGTCGAGGTTGCGGTGCCTGGGAGCGGCGGCCACTGCACTCCAGTCTGGGTGACAGAGTGAGACTCCAACTCAAAAAAAAAAAGAAAAAAGCAGCAGTTCCATGCACCAACCCTCTACAACTTTCTAACCCTATTTCTTTCAGGAAACCACTTTCAACTCTCGCGGCAATTTCTTTGGTGTTTCCCTTCTCTTTAAAAGCATATATTCATTGTGACTTCTTTTTTCATTTTAATCGTTACCTAGTGAATTTCTATTGCAAACAAAATTTAGTTCTATTCCCTTTTCCTCTTCCAATCTCCTATGTTCATTAGTTATGTCACAATTTATAGTAAATCCATACTTAAGGTTTATATTATTAGAATCATATAACATTAATTGATAATACAACTAGTATGCTACGATTACAGGGTTTTTTTGTACAACATTTTGTTCTTGGCACTAAAAACTGCCTTGTTTTATCATGTGCTTGTGTTCTATATTCTAAATTAATTCTTACCCACAGAATCAAAAGAAGCTATAAAGTGTCTCTCAGCAATGGCTCAAACACATCATGTGATGTCAGTCCATTTTTCTTCTTGGCTATATCTTTCCTGAAGTCCTTCATTCTCCTGTCCAACCTGAACTGGTATTTTCTAAGCCTGGTGTACAACAGTTACCCAGGGTTTTCCTTCATCAAACGGAACTTTCTTCATCTCTTTTGTACTGGATTCCCTGTTTTCTGGATCAACACTTTCATCTTTAATGGCTTACTTTCTTGTTTTGATAGAGAATATTCTCCAGTAGCTTCCTCAAAAAGGGTTCATGGGAGGTAAGTTTTGTGACCTTATATGGCTAAAAATGTCTCTTATTCTCTCCTTATAATTGACAACGTTGGGTAACATTGGAAATCACAGTTTTTCAGAATTTTTAAAGCATTGTTCAATGACTTCTAGCTTTCTGTGTTGCTGCCACAAAGTCTGATGCCATCTGATTTCCAATCCTTATTTACAACTGTTTATGGGTCCTCCCCTGCCCCGCTCCCGCTTTAATAAAGCTTTTAGGATCTTTTATTCCTGTTTTCTGAAGTTTTACCATGATGTGTCTAGGCATGAGGTATGGGTTTTTTGGGGGTTTTTCTCATTCACAGCTTTAGGCACTCAGTGGATTCTATTAATGTGAAATTGTATGCCCTTCAGTTGTGGGAAATTTCCTTATATTAGTTACTGGATAATTTTCTTTATTTTCTCTGTTCTCGTCTCAGAACTTCTATTAGTTAGGCATGAGACCTCTTATGATGCTCTTGAAATTTTTCTCTCTTCCACTAATTATCCCTTTATCTCTTCCATCTATTTATTGAGAGGTGGCTCCAATTTCATTTTTCAACCTTTCTTTAACCAAGAAATCTTTTTGTTTTTCTAATTGTGCCTTTATCCCTAGGATTCTGTTCTTGTTTCATCTATGCAAAATACATTATTATAATTATTTGTAGAGATGAGGTCTTGCATTATTGCCTAGTCTGGTCTCAAACTCCTGGGCTCAAGCAATTCTGCCTTGATCTCCCAAAGTGCTGTGATTACAGGTGTAAGCCACCACACCCAGCCCACATATGCAACATCTTCTCTTACTGATCTAAAGATCTAAATTTACAGTTATCTTAAATTGTCCTTTCTAATTCTCTTGGTCTGTTCTGATTTTCACGTTAGTGGCTTCCCTTAATATCTGGTGCTTCTGGTTGGGCTCGGTGGCTCAGCCTATAATCCCTGCACTTTGGGAGGCCGAGGTGAATGGATTGCCTGAGCCCACGGGTTCGAGACCCACCCGGGCAACTTGGCATGACCTCATCTCTACAATATATCAAAAATTAGCTGGGCGTGGTGGTGCACGCCTGTAGCTCCAACCACTTGGACGGCTGAGGTGGAAGGATTGCCGGAGTTAAGCAGGTCGAGGCTGTGATGGCTGGGAGCGTGCCACTGTACACAGTAAGACTCTAACTCAAAAAGTATATATCTGGTGATTCTTGACTGTTATGCTCATATTTAAGAATGAGAACATGGAACAACTAGAATTCTCATACATGGCTGAAAGGAATGTAAAATGGTACAACCACTTTGGAAAACATTTTGACAGTTTCTTAAAATGTTAAAAAAAAAAAATACAACTACTATGCAACCCAGACATATTGAGGTATTTGCCTAAGAGAAATAAAAGCACAGCTTCACACAAAGCCTTGAACAGGAATGTTCATAGTTATGCTATTTGTAATAGCTAAAAACTGGAAAGAATCCAAAAAGTATACACTGTATAAGTTCAACTGTTAAAATTCTAGAATATGGAAACAAATCCATAGTGACAAAAAGTAGACTAGTGTTTGCCTGGGGACAGAGTAGGGAGAGGAAGAGAGTGAACCTCAAGGAACACAGGAAGACTTTCAGAAGTGATACATATGCTCACTATTTTGATGGTGATGATCGTTTCACACCATAAAAATTAGACTCTTTGCCAGGCTCAGTGGCTCAGCCTGTAATCCCGCGCCTTTGGGAGGCTGAGGTGAGTGGATTGCCTGAGCCTGCGGGTTCGAGACCCGCCTGGGCAGTGAGACCTCATCTCTACAATAAATCAAAAAATCAGCCGGGAGTGGTAGCGCATGCCTGTAGCCCGGCTACTTGGAAGGCTGAGGCGGAAGGATCGCCGGAGCCCAGCAGGTCGAGGCTGCGGTGGCCGGGAGCAGCCACTGCACTCCAGTTTGAGCAACAGTGAGACTCCAACTCAAAAAAAAAAAAAAAAAAAAATTAGACTCTTTAAAAGTATGTAGTTTATCTTACAGTAATTATGTCTCAATAAATCTATAAAAGAGAGGGAAACAAAGAGAACCCAAAATCAAAGTGGCTAAAAAAAAGAAAGAAAAAAGATGAGGTGCTAAAAGTGAACTGAAATTATGGGCCTGGTATGTTTATAAGAAGGGAAGTTCTTCTTATTCAGTATATACTATACATACTGTTTTCAGTGTTTCTACAGTCTGTATACAATATGGCACTCACATTGCCATAGACTGTTATACTGTGCCTAATATCTCCGAATCAAGTGCCTCTCTGCTTAAATTTCTCTAGAGTAAGGTTTCCAAACTTTCTATAAACAACTAGAGCCATACTGTCTTTGTTTGGACTGCCCAACTCTGCCATTGAAGCAGGAAAGCATCTGTAGACAATGTGTAAATGAAAGCGTATGGCTGTGTTCCAATAACTTTATTTACGAAGAAAGGCAGGAGGCCAGATGTGGCCCAAGTACAGGCCATAGTTTACCAATCCTTGCTCCAGACAATCATACTAGTCTTTCCATCTTAGGAGAACCAATCAATTTCTCTCCGAAAGGATACCCTGAAGTAATGGTTAAAAACACTTTATACCTAAAGAAGATAATTAACTAAGTAAAACTTAGAGGAAGGGAAGTTGTGAAAAGGGATACCAGAAATTTTAAAAGTTATATATAATGTGTATCAGCTATTAGCAGTAGATAAGGTAGACAGTACTTCTGAAGTAGACAGTACTTCTGATAACCTGCATCTGATGAACCTACATCATAGGACAAACAGAAATCAGTTTTATGACAGATGCTTTTAAATGGCTTCTAAATGTTACTTTTTCCTACCTTGACTTTGTCAGGGGTTTTAGGTATGAACAACAGTCCTGCGAGATTTCACTCCAGACTTGTTTTTAAAATCAAACACTCCATGGAAAAGGTGAACCACCAAATGGTGTGTGTGTGTGTGTGCGTGTGTGTGTGTGTGTGTTAATTTTTTTAAAGTAACCCTGCCATCTCATTCTCAATTAAAAGCAGTAGCAAATTAACTCAAAATATTATGTGAATTTGTCTCAAATTCATGACAAATTTCCAGAATCTCTAATAAATGAGGTAACACACTCAGAAGAACAAATTTCAAATTCTGTCAATTAACACCCTCAATTTCACTAAACTATTTTCCTTCAGGCAAGAAAACTTTTCAGGATAAATTCACTTGTGTTTCTTGACTCCACAGAAAAGGGGTTGTTAGTTTTTTCCCCAATTACCGTATTAGATGACAAAAGTGCTTGTTAAACCAGAGAAGTAATAATCATTCACTGCTCATAAGGATAACTAAGTTCAGAACTGATCTCTATCTTTAGTATTCTTCTTGGTCAAAATGATATAATTTGTTTTGGCAAAAGGGGAAAAGGTTTTTTAAAAGGTGATAGAGGTGAGAGTGAGAGAAAAGGTGACAAATTGAACACATTAGTTGAAGATTTCTGGGGCCTCTTTCCTCAGAGCAAAGGAATATTTGGTGCTTCACTGACAGAAACTCAAATTCCCTCTGTCATTTTCAAACAGAGCTAGTCTGAAAGAGGTTAGCTAAACCCTGCTGATTCACACACACATTTGCTTCCTCAACTTGGAGTAAATCAACTTTGGGGAACATATCTTCTGAAAAGATAATTTTGTAGCGGAGCCTCTCATCTACCAGCTACCATAAGAAGATATTAGTTAAAGAATAAACTTAAGCTGGGTGTAGTGGCTCATGCCTATAATCCTAGCACTTTGGGAGGCCAAAGCAGGAGGTAGCTTGAATCCAGGAGTTCGAGACCAGCCTAGGCAACACAGTGAGACCTCATCTCTACAAAAAAATCAAAATGTTAGCCGGGCATGGTGGTGCACTCCTGTTGTCCCAGCTACTTGGAAGGCTAAGGCGGAAGGATGCCCTGAGCCCAGGAAGTCAAGGTGAGCAGTGATTGTGCCACTGCTACCACACTCCAGCTTGGGCAAAAGAATGAAACTCCAACATACACACCAAAAAAAAAAAAAAAGAAAGAAAGAGAGAGAGAGAGAAAGAGAGAGAAAGGAAGAAAGGAAGAAAGAAAAGAAAAAGTGTAAACTTCTTTTTCCTGTGTGGTTCTTTCACCCTGATCTATTGGGGGGGGGGGGAAGCAAAGGAATATGTGGTTTGACCTTCATTTAACATGTTCACTTTGACAAACAAAACTCCAAAATCCAAAAACATCATTTCAGTTTTGATGAACTCTGAGTTTCCTGAAGATATTGTTAACCAAGGGACATCGAGGTCACTTTGTTTCAAAGGCATAGAATATTAACAACAATGCTGATAACGACAGTTTATAGAGAATTTTGAAATATTAAAAAAATTTAATTTGTAATTCTCATTTGAAATAAATTACATTACTTTCTGTAATTGATTTTCCCTTCTAATAAGGTATTACTTTGGCAAAGAGTAAAATTATTTTTGCATTCCTTGCCCTAAAGCAGGGTGTTAGCCAGGGTAACAAAGGGAGACTTTTCTAAAATAATCCACAAGTCCAGTGACAAGCACTAATGATATATTATAATTTCACAATATTTCAGTACACACAGATCTTCAGACACACACTATCTTTAATTTACATTAGTACAGAAAAGTACTGTAGAGATATACGCTGTGGACTGCTTTTTCAACATCCATTATTCTCCATCCCCTCTGCTTCCTTGCTAACAAAAACCTATTTTGCGTGGGTATCTAGCTCCCAACGCTCGAGAGGAGACACTCTAGCTCCAGCACATAAATCAGTCTTGGACCCACTCTGCCTAGAACTAGGCACTGGTATGTGACAGACCGTGGTCAATGAGATGCAAATGTTGAAGGGCTTCTAATTAAAGTTTTCCTTACTCTCAAGAAGAGATGTTTAAGAAGAAATGGTCCTTTTTTTTTTGCCCCAGGATGTCAGTATGTGAAGATGTAAAGTCAGGAGCTGCAGCAGCCATCCTGTGACAAGAAGCAGTGCTTGGTGACTTGAGGGTAGCAGAGCAGAAAGATGACCAGAACATGGGTCCTGATGGTGCTGCTGGGCTACTGATCTGAGCAACTCTAGCAATTTCTTATTTGAGTTAATAAATCCACTTACTGTTTTAGCCACTTTTAGTTGGGCTTTTAGTTGGGCTTTCTCTTCAGAGAGAAGCATCTGAACTCTACAATCACAATGTCCATATTACAGATGGGGAAACTAGTTCAGAGAAATTCAAGACAAGGCCTGTCAGTGACAGGCACAGCTAGGACTAGAACTTGCTACTTTCCTTTAACAAATATTGTTTAAGCACCACTGTGTGTGAAGTACTAGGTATACACTGGGTGCATAAGGGTGAAGGGACCACAGTCTACAGGGGTTCACAATCTAGAGAGACTGACATACAAACACATAAAGATATGAGGTAAGAGCTGCATAAGAGCCACTGAGCAAGGAGCTATTGATTCATAAAAGAGAAGGCATTTGACTGTGCCATGAGTTGTCATGGTAGGTACATCTAGGAGATGACAACATTTTTTTTAGTGACTTGACATTTCAAAAGACAACTTTGCGTGAATCTGTAATTATTTTAAAATAAAAAGTTTTTTTGACTTCAAAAGAAATAGATGTAATCTCATAAACATAATGTTGAACAAAATAAGCCACACAGGAAAGAGTACATCCTATTTGATTTCACATAGAAGCAAAATTAATCTATGCTGTTAGAAGTCACGATAGTGATTTCTCTGGTGGAGGAAGTACTGAATTGAAGGAAACACAAAGGAGTTTCTGTAGCAATACTAATACTCTGATTATTAATATGGGTATTAGTTACCTAGGTGGTTTAGTTTGTAAAACTGTTTTAAGCCATATGAGCATACATATAAATATATGCATCTATATTATATGTGCAATTTTCTGTGTTTATATTGTACCTCAATCGTTTTAAAAATTTAATATACATTCCATATAAAAAATAAATTCAGCTGGATGAGGTGGTTTGCTCCTGTAATCCCAGTAACTCAGAAGGCTGAAGCAGAAAAACTGCTTTAAGTCAGGAGTTTAAGATCAGCCTGGGCAGCAGAGTGAGCCCTGACTCTAAAAAATAAAAATAAACAGGAAAAAATTACTTGGCTATTCAGGAAAGCTGAGGCAGAAGGATCACTTGAGCCCAGGAGTTCAAGGCTACAGTGAGCTACAATTGTGCCACTGCTTGGGCAACAGAGTAAGACCTTGTCTCTAAAAATTAACTAATTTGTTTAAAAAATAAAATTCAAATAATAAAAGAATATGTAAAGTTATAAGTTTCCTCGGCCACCTTCCTTGAATCTCACTTTTTTTTTTTGAGTTGGAATCTCACTTGGTCGCCCAGACTGGAGTGCAGTGGCTGCTCCCGGCCACCGCAGCCTCGCCTGCTGAGCTCCGGCGATCCTTCCGCCTCAGCCTTCCGAGTAGCCGGAATTACAGGCATGCGCTACCATGCCCGGCTGATTTTTTGATTTATTGTAGAGATGAGGTCTCGCTGCCCAGGCAGGTCTCGAAACCGCGAACTCAGGCAATCTACTCACCTCAGCCTCCCAAAGACGCGGGATTACAGGCTGAGCCAGCAAGCCCGGCTTGAATCTCACTTTTTAGAGGTAAGTACTGTGAACAGTTCTGTGCAAATAATTCTAAATAACCTAGACCTTTCCCCACACATTTTCTATTATAAATGACCATGAATGCATAAACACAAACACAATTTTTTTTTTTTTTTGAGTTGGAGTCTCACTCTGTCGCCCAGACTGGAGTGCAGTGGCCGGTCCCGGCCATCGCAGCCTCGACCTGCTGGGCTCCGGCGATCCTTCCACCTCAGCCTTCCGAGTAGTCAGAATTACAGGCATGTGCTACCACGCCCGGCTGATTTTTTGATTTATTGTAGAGATGAGGTCTCGCTGCCCAGCCGGGTCTCGAACCCGCGGGCTCAGGCAATCCACTCACCTCAGCCTCCCAAAGGCACGGGATTACAAGCTGTGCCACCGAGCCCGGCTACAAACACAATTTTTTACCATTAAGTTAAGCACCTCGTCCTCTTTTAACTATTCCACAATATGCATATACAGTGAACACTTATGCATTACTTGCTAATGCCCTTTGATTTAGCCCGTTGTTTTCATATTTTCTTGTGTGGCTCTTTCTGTACCATACTGTCCTGTAAATTAGCCTGATGGTGGATAGAAGGTGACTCTAAGTTTGCACTAAGCAAAGAAGACAGGAAAAAACATCCCACATTGAAGAAATAATAGAGTGCAACAAGGATCTCACGCGTCTAGAGGACAAAGTATATATGGGTTCAGTGGAGAGGTAAGCATGGGTGAGAAAATGAAGTGTTTTCTGTCTGAGCTAAGTGACATAGTAACCTCAGAAAAGACTGTTTCTAGATGTATCAGGTTTCTAGTTTATACAACTTCGCTTCATAAAAATTTTCCTTTTCTAAAACTAAGGTAAAACTGCACTGAAGTAGAATAGAGTTAATAATGTTACTAAGCATTTTTAAAACAGTAAAGTAGAAAACAATACTGAGAATATTTTCCCCCTGAAATGGAAATCAAACAATTTAAAGGGGAATCTATTTTCAATGGTGAACCCCCTTGGTAAGGACATCCATGGTCACCTTCTTGAAAGCATAATAAACTATGATTTAGTGAACTTTCAAAAACGTTTGCTACTCTTCTACCATTCTAGACTTGAGAGGTACAAATGTGAGCAAGACACAGCCCTCAAGAATCTTACAAACAATTATAATACCATGTGATTAATATGGATAAGTAACACAATGAGTGCCAAACAAGCAGGCGTAAGTACCATGAGTACACAGAAGGGGGTGTCCAACTCTCCTGGAAGGCGGAAAGAATTCAAGCAAAGCTTCTAGTGGACATAGCTTAAACTGAGACTTGAAAGAATGAGTAGGAATTTACCGGGTTTCAAAGAGGAAAGTAAATTCTAGGTACAGAGAAGAGCAGGCACAGAATCTTGAGAGAGGCCAGGGAGAAAAGGTGGCTTCAGGAAACGTAGGGGGTATGCATGGCTGGAAAGGATGCAAGAGAGGCAAGTAAAATGAGTTGCTAAAGGGTAAATGCTGAGGAGCTTGGGTGTCTTGTGAGTGAGGACCAGTCACATGGAAGTTACTGTAAAATTTTCGCTCTCTGCATCCTCCATAGGCGCAGTGCCATGCCTTTCAGCACAGTAAACTCTCAGTAGATGTCTGTGGAAGAAACAGATGGGTCAGACTTTCGGAATAATAAAGAAGTCTGAAAAAAAAAAACAGGAAAGGGGAATAAACTGGGGGGGGGATGAATTATTCAAAAGCACAAATTAAGTTCCTGAAAGAGTGGAGAGGTGGAGTTAGACTTAAGTGGTTCCTAAAAAGCATGTGTTACACACACCACCTATCAACCAAAAATTAATCTTCTCCTAAGAGTCAGGGTTCCTAAACATTTTAAAGTGCAAATATATTCTATGCAAAGACCAAGACAGATACCACAGGGCTTGAAAAAAGTTCCATAAACTTGGGCTTTGACTTGATTTTCATAGCGTGATGCAACTGCTCTCAACTAAGTAAGAGATGAGCAGAGCAGGGGGAAAAAATAACTAAGTAGATTCCAGTAGCCCAGTAGCCCAGTGTTAAGACACATAACACCTGATGACAAGGGTGAAGAGTTTCAAATCTAATTTCAAGTCATTCCATTTGCCAGCACCAAAAATAAATGCTTAGGATGAACTCACATGGGGATTGTTCTATGCTACTTAGTAAACAGACTGATGATGCATTTGGTACAAGTGACCAACTTACTTGATTTCCTCTACCATACTTATGTAAAATGCCCTGTGGTAACATGGCACACTATTAAAGTATATTTACTTCATCAAGCTTCTCCTCCTTAAAGAGATAATCAAATCTTTCATGAGTTAGGTACAACTACTGGCCACAGAGACAATCATACTCCAAGAATAAAGATAAGACAGACAGCAGATAATGCAGCACTGGGGACCACAGTCACATCACCCACACATGAACTCTCAATCTTCAGAACTTTCATATTTGTGACCAGTATTTCTGAGCCTTTCCTTCATCTCATCTTGGCTGTATATAAGCCAACAGGATTTCACAAGGAGACTTTTGAAGTATTACATCTCCTGTACTTGATGCAAAAGAGAAGGAGCTGATGTCCTATGTATATAAGCAGCAATAAACTCAACAAACAATTGAACCAAAGATTTTACATAAATATTACACGAGAGGGATGAACCAGATCAGATCTTCGGAAATTCCTCTGCTTTGGATAAAGATGAAGTCAGGGTCCCATCATAATGAAAGGATCTCTAAGAAAACAATTCTAAACTCTAATATTATGTGTCAACCACACTAGTATGACTGTGAATGAGGGCGGGTAACATCGTATGGTTACTGGTACCAGAGGCTGGAGATAGTCATGCATCAGGTTACCAATATTAGACTACAAGAGCCAATTTACTTACTCATCTCTGAGGCAATGGGGCCTAAGGGCAATATGATTATTTTGCCTGATGTCCTATTTCAAATATTTGACAGATAAAAATCTACGGAGTAATTTACTAAATAAAACTGAATGAAGAGTAACGCAATCTGGAGTTCAGTCTTGAATCGATACTGGTTAATAATACAATCACAGCTAGTTCACAAAGTCCACATCTCAGTTTACGGATTACAATGCACTTGTGACTGAGTTAAATGTGAAATGTTCTAAGTTCTTTATAAAAGTAGTACTTCACATGTAAAATGAAAGTGTTATATGAGATGAAGTTAACTACCAGGACTAAAGCCAACAACTTCCATTTAAATAGAACTCAACCTCCAAAAAATCCAATGCACCTAATAGATACATGTCCATTAACTCCTAAAAGGCATTATCCAAACATTCCATGAATAGGGAAACATATATTAAGTTATTTAATAACTCAAATCTACCAACAAGCCTATTACAGAGTCAGGAATAGAATCAAACTCCTGATGTTCCCACTCCTAGCCAGTCCTTTGTTCAACTCACCTACTTAGCTTCAATTATGTTGTTCTAAGCATCAGAAACATACCAAGTTATGGCAGGGACAGAAACTTCTCTCCCAAAGGCTTTAGATTAGTCTACTAAAACATGTTCAAAGTTAAAATTGATAATGGTTCCATAAATGGCAACTATTTATTAAACTAGAGAAGTATTTCATGTAGCATTAGGCTAAAGTAATCTGTAAAAAATGGAGACTATTTTTAACGATAGAGTCAGAGAAACAAACTTGTAGAAAAAAATCAAAGACCATGAAAGGGTCTATCTCTTTAAAAAAGAGTAAGAAAAATAGAAGGTGTGAAGGAATAACAAAATCTAAACGCAAAAGATAATTCTATGGAATAATAACTATAACAGGTCTGTACCATGGAAAATTGGGAAATTCAAACTCCTGGCCTCAAGTGATCCTCCCACCTTGGCCTCCCAAAGAACAGGAATAATAGGCATGAGCCACTTTGCCCAGTCAAATGGGAAATTCTATGACAAATTTACCTCCTGATAAGCATCAAATACATATTAATACATCTTCCAAATTAGCAAAATGCTTTTTCCCCCATAGGAACTCTCTTGGGGAAAATTAGCTACTCTCATATATGCTATTAATTTGAGGTTTTCTGGAGGTTATTTGGAAATACGTGATAAAAAATTTTTAATGTAATAAAAGGTTTTTTTATACCCTTAGGCCAAGTATGGTAGATGAATTATTGTTTTCAATTCTTCATATCCTCTCTGTTTTAAAATTATACATTCACACCCTTTGTCATATCACCTTGCAAGGTTTGGCCAAATGACTCTTTTTGGCTAGTAAGATGTTAATAAGCCTGATGCCAGCAGAGTCTTCAAACGTATTTTAGTAGTTTGGCCTGCTTCTTGTGCTCTGGTGATAAACCATGAAATGAATATATCCCAAGTAGCTGCTGTCTCTTCAAGCAAGGCCTCAGAATGAACACATTTATAAGAGGCCTAACCAAATCTGTAGCCTGAAGTCAAGCCCAGTCAGTCCAAAAACTAAAGCAGAGGTGCCTGGCCAAGTACAGCCTAGATCAGGGGAACCCCAGATGACCTATAGACACAGTGTGAAATTAAGCACTTACTGCGGCAAGTCACTCAAGAAAACAGTCTTCTTATGCAGAATTGTTATGGCAATAGCTGGCCAATGCAGTCAGCTCACACCTAGGACTTTATTCTGAAGCAATTAGAAAGAAATATACATCCTCACAGAAAGATACACACACACACACACACACACACACACACACACATACACACACACACACATCGTAGCAATACTTATGATAGCAAAAAACTGAAAATACCCTATCATCAAATAATAGAGGAATAGTAAAAAAAAATTACAATATAGCTGAACAATTAAGTATTTGAAGCTGTTAAAGATAAATATATATGTCAGCTAGGCACAATGGCTCATGCCTGTAATACCAGCACTTTGTGAGGTGGAGGCAAGAGAACTGCGTGAGGCCAGTAATTCGAGACCAGCCTGGGCAACTTGGCAAGACCTCGTCCCTACAAAAAAATAAAAATAAAAAATTAGCCAGACGTGGTGGCACACACCTGTAGTCCCAGCTACTTGAGAGGCAGAGACGGAAGGATTGCTTGTGAGCCCAGGAGGAAGAGGCTGCGGTGAGTGATGATAGTGCCACTGCATTCTATCCTGGGAAACAGAGACTTCAACTCAAAAAAAAAATCATATTGTCAAAGAACACTAAAAAATGTAAGAAGATCTTCATAATATGTTAAGTTTTAAAAGCATAAAAAGAAAGATGCATTGTTCTATTAAAAAATTACTGTATAAGCAGGGAAAAAGATCAGGTTGATAAAATACCTCATTTAAGTAATATAAGTACTTCTATGTTAGTACTATTCTAATGTTAAGTATTATACTAAGAATAAAAAAGTAAATAAAACAAATACGTCCCCTGCCTTCTTGAAACAATCTAACAAAGAAGAAAGGTATTTTAAACATAATAATCATATAGATAGGTATATAATTACAAACTGCAATATGCTACTGTAGTAGAAACTGTTAATTGTATCCAGTACTTAATTATCTCCTAATTCTTACTCAGTATTAGTCCCTGAATTCTACTTGGCCATGACCTCCAGCAATAAACTACATTTTCCAGCGTTCCTTGCTCCTAGTTGGGGTCATGTGACCAAGTTCAAGCCAATAGATCTTAGCTGGAAGGGGTCCATGCAACTTTTAGAAAAATCCTTAAAAATAAAAGGCTTGCTCTTTGTTGCTTTTCCCCCTTCTTACCAGATGGAGCAGTTATTTTGTTTTTGTTCTTTTTTTTTTGAGTTGGAGTCTTACTCTGTCACCCAGACTGGAGTGCAGTGGCCACTCCCAGCCACCACGGCCTCGACCTGCTGGGCTCCGGCGATCCTTCAGCCTCAGCCTTCTGAGTAGCCGGAATTACAGGCATGCACTACCACACCCGGCTGACTTTTGATTTATTGTAGAGATTTATTGTAGAGAGTTGCCCAGGCGGGTCTCGAACACGCAGGCTAGGTAATCCACTCACCTCAGCTTCCCAAAGCCCAGGATTACAGATTGAGCCACCGAGCCCGGCTGGAGCAGTTATTTTGGACTGTAATGTGGAAGCTTCATGCTGGGAATGTCAGAGCAACAGAGGAACCTGGGTTCCCTGATACTGGGGAACAATACTCTCAGCAGTCTGAGTCCACCTACAGCATTTTTGGATGAGTGAGAAATAAAATTTGACCTGTTTACACCACTTACATTTTGGGCTTTCAGTCATTCACGGCTGAATCTAATCCTAAATGGCATAACTATGAAGGAAAAATGAAGAGTTCAATGAGAGATTATACCAAAACATTGAGTTTGACAAGAGAAAAGGGTTTCGGGATTACCTCTTCTGAGGAGGTAACAGTTAAGCTGTAACATAAAATCTGACTATGTGGGCACCAGGTGAAGTGAGGCAGGGCAGCAAACTATTCAGGCCAAAACAAAAACAAAAACAAAAAACAAAAAACAAAGGTGCAACTACGACAGCTTAACCCTGAATCACCACAATAACAAGCAACAGACTTTGGGATGTCAAGATTGCCCCTACAAGGAATTAGGATGAAAGCAGACCACTAAAACAACTAGGTGCTTTGGGTACAAATCAGAATCTCTCTATTCTGACAAGAAAAAGACCATATATACCTGTCAAAAAATAATGGAGGAGTGCAGAATAAGAATGAATGCTGCTGAAGAAATTAACCGTTGCTTCTATACCTCAGCATTACTTGTGTTTAAAATCACTGGATTTTCTGATTAGAGTGGCTCATATACCATGAGGAGAATGCTATTCGATTTTGAAATGCTAACTATCCCTGAAACAGACAAGGAACTTGGTGCTAAAAATTTGTTTAAATAATGCTTCTTGTTTATTTCTGATTCTAAAAGGGAAACATATTTATTGTGGAGAATTTAGAAAATGTACACAAGAATACAAAGAAAAATTAACCACCTGTAAACTCATCACCTTCCAACATTCTATACTGGCATTATTTTTACACACATTTACATGCCCACATACATATATACATACAACACACACAAAAATGGGACTGCAATGCTTATAAAGTTGTATGTACTTTCTCATTTATTATTGCAGAGTGCATTCCTATGTCATTAAAATACTTTTCAGGACGGGCTCAATGGCTCAGCCTGTAATCCCACTGAGCACTTTGTGAGGCCGAGGTGAAAGGACTGCCTGAGCCCGTGGGTTCGAGACCAGCACAGGCAACTTGGTGAGAACTCATCTCTACAACAACAACAACAAAAATTAGCTGGGCATAGTAGCACGCGCCTGTATTATCAGCTACCTGGAAGGCTGAGGCGGAAGGATCGCCAGAGCCCAGCAGGTCAACACTGGGGTGGCCATGAGTGTGCCACTGCACTCCAGCCTGGGCGACAGAGTGAGACTCCAACTCAAAAAACACAAAAAACAAAAAACTTCAAAACCATGATCCTAATAGTTATATGACATATAATTTATCTAGCCAATCAAATCTGGGGATTTTCTGAGCTAAAACTGTCAACCACAAATTGAAGCCCTATAGGTCAAGAGCTGACTTCAAAATCTGCCAGAGTTTCTCTCTAGAAATCTCAAGTTACACTTTGAGAGCACAAAAACATTCCAACTAAGAATTCAATGAAATACACTGAGGCTTAGCCAAGAAAGATGCTCATTAAAGGCCATATTTTCCCAAACAGAGAAAACCATTACATGGTTTTGAGGAACAAATTGAGTAAGTATCAAGGATTGAAGTGGTAACAATGAATTAGAATAAGTGTCTATTGTAAGAATGAATATCTACAATTTTTTAAAATAAAGCAAAGTAAGAGAATATATGCATTTATAAATTATATAATTAAGTTTTCAAATGGATATAGGAAAAATGATTATAGAAAAGAACATATAGAAAATGGAAGCAAATGTGACAATGGTTTAACAATTAAGTCTGTAATATGACATCATTCTTCAAACTTTTCTGTATTTTAAAATTTCCTAACAAATAAGTAAAGTTAAATTAAAATATTAGTCATATGAGTAAAGTAATTCAGATTTTAGTTATTAAAGTGGGGGGAAAAGTAGTAAGTTTAGCCAGAGGATAAGTGGCTCTTTTGAGAAGAAAAAAACAAAAAACTGGGCAGATAGAAATAGAAAGCTGTTCTAAAATATAACTATTTTAAACTAGATAGCAACATTTCATGTTGGAAATTAGTCTGAGAAGGGATCAGCTTTTGAACTTTATAGCTGTGCTTCCTTCAGTACTATCCTACCTAAAAATATTCTTCTGTTACATCAAAAAATTGTTTTCAAAAGTTTAGGAAATATAAAAACTGCAATACTGCAGTTCAGGTTCTCAGTCTACTTTTCTTTACTTTGCATACCTAAGATTTTCCAGATGCTAGGCATTTTTTAAAATTCCAGTCTCTAAAATTCAAACTTAGTTCAGATAACAATTAGAGTTTGTCACTTGATGAAATGTCTTACTGAACAGATAGTTGTGATTTTCTATTAAGTGAGGTCCCTAGCAGAAAAAAAATTTAAAGAATAAAAAGTAACAGAATAAACTGAATCTTTCCATTAGTTCTTACAAATAAAAATTTCAAATAAGTGTAAATTTTGAAAATTGCCCCCTTTTCCCACACGTAGCCTTAACTTAACAACAGCATCCCCCAACCCTCTCACTAGTCAGTTCTCATCTTTTTTCCTGCTGGAACACGTGATTTTTTTTTTTTTAAGCAAAAATGACTCATTCATTGGCATCTTGTCAAACTAACCCTGAAACTATAAGGAGGCTCAGTGCTACCAGAATTCTAAAGCTAGAACACTTTCCCTAACACACATCATTTTGACTTTAGAGAACTGAACCGTATTCAGAGTCAAATACATACTAACCAACTCTGTTTATATTTTTCCTAACAAATTTTTCTCTACAATTCCATCTTCTCCCAATTTTAGTTTGGCAATTCCTTAATCTAGACTACCCCCTGTCTGTGGAAAAGACAAAACGGGGAAGTGTAAGAACAGGAGGAAAGAGTAAAAAGCAGTTGTGCACTCAGTTTGGAAAATTCTATTCAGAAACATTAACTCCTCATATCTATTTATCATAATTCTCGAAGTCTATTTATCCCCTCATTTAAAGTTAAATGAAAACAAAACATAATAAAAAATATCCAGGAATAAAGTCCTCTCACTGCTAACATTTCACTAAATAAAAGCTTAAAAAACAACATGAAAACAATTCTTGAGGACTGTTAAGTAAAAAATAAGATGTCACTAGCATGAAATATCAACTTCAAGTCACCTTATTCTTTAGGTTCAACATTCACCTTCTCCATGACAGAGGAAGAGTAGTAGGGAAGGAACAAGAAAACAAATACTTTGTCAGATTATCACAGACATTTACTTACAGCTCTATCAATTGTCACTATCAATTGGTGGCAGGTGCTACCTGAATTGGTGGTCATCATCAAAAAATTACAAAAAATACTTTCCAGATGTCCTTGGAAAAAAGCAAGATGCTCTTCTCTTGACTTATATAAAGTATAACGAGATTTCATCAAAGTTTTTTCACATAATAGCTGGTCAATCTCTAATAGGGATTAACATAAAGGTATGACAATACATAGAAAGGGAGACCTACATTTATGGCAATCTACTTACAACTATTCTCTTCACACTAAGTTAAATGTCAGCTCAAGTCTTCAAGATAGGTAAGAAGGTACATACAGCAGCTGCAAGATTCTCTATAACATACTCACACTAACTTTCTTTACCCCTTTACCCCTATGGGTAAACTATAGCATTTAATTAACACAGTTAATGGCAGCCTGCCACATTGCTTTTAGTTATTTGCCAGTAACATATACCCATGGGATACTCTAGAGACTGATTTCAACCAAAAATAAAAATAGATAAACAGAGCTCAAACAAAATTAAAACCAAGTCTGGCTGCCCACACTTATTTTCACACATGAAGAAAAATAGCAGTTCTCTTAGAAGCCTCAAGCAGAGTATCTTTAGAACACAATGTTAAAAATATGCACCCCCCCCCCTTTCCCTACCTGTTTCTCACTCAAAGCTGTGATTTTGGCTTGGAGTTCATGAAGTTGTTTCTTTAAGTCAGCATTCTGATTGGAAAGAAAAAATATCTGTGAGAGAGATATTTCATTTGTTAACAGAATAGTAGCAAGAAGACTATGCATACTGTATTTCAAATGATGAAGCAACCTTAAGCATTCAGCCAATCAAATTTGTCATGCGTCAACTGTAGTCATAATACCACCTACTGCACAGATCCTAAATGTAGGCTCCTAGCTCCAAAACAGGGGCAGCTTCTTTGCAATCATTTTAAGTTACAAGAAGTTTTATATTTTAGCATCTTGCATGATAATTGTACCTGTCTACCAAAATATTATTCTTTATAGAGAGTATCAGTTGACAGAAAATCTAAAGCTCTACTAATCAGACAAGAACAGGAAAATGGATGTTGTAAGTACATATACATGCTTAGCAGCATTATCAACAAAAATAAAAGGTTTTTCTCCACTTGCCCTCACCCTTATTTAGCAAAGTACATTTGTTATTTTAGCCTAGATCTGAAAAGCTGTCAGTACTGCAACTGCCTTAACACTACATCATTCAAATTAACACACTGACTACCAGGGCATTTTCTCAGTTCTAAAATTCTAGGAATCAAAAAAAGAACACTATTTTAGATGAGATACTCTGAGCATGATTGCCTTTTACTAAAGTAGGCAAAGAAATTCCAAAATTAAAGTTTTCAAATGCTTAACGTAGTAGCAGGACAGCCTGCAAGCAGACTGAACACCACCCCAATGAGAGACTGCTTTCACTTGATCATCTCACACATGATTCTTTCCATTTACCCTGCCTGGCCTTCTGTCACGGTTGGGGCACACATCCTCCCCTTCTATTGAGTTTTATGCTCACTCCACTTTGATTCTCTAATGAGATCGCCTGCAATGCTGTCCAACAACTTACTGCCTCCTCAAATACTTCAGGTTAAGACTGTTCTGTTACACCATCACCAACTATAACAGACATGCTAGTTTCTAATATTTCACAGTTGGTGACAGTGTAGGTTGCTACATTAAATATGAAAGAATCTATTAGTCTAAGGTCTACCACTCTTAGTTCCCTAAATTCAATTTAAATTGTGAATATACCCCCCCCCAAAAAAAAAAAAGAAGTTTCTCATGGAAGTTGGACTGTCCAACAGGAATAAGTATGGGTACCAATGCTAGACCTCAGATTCAATGGATTATACTAAAACACAACTGTTAGATCTCTGAGTCCTAAATTTATAGAGATGAATATTATTTTCCATTTTCAAAAATCAATATGCCTCAACATTATGCTTCAATCAAAAAAAGTATTTTACTTTACAACGAGGCATGTATGATACGTTTAACAACCCAGATATATATACAAATATAGTTAATACTCTCCAAGCCCACTGTCTAATGGTTGCAAATCAGATACTGCCTGAATAATAAATATAAGCATTAGAAGACAAGATAACTTTTTAGAAAGATTTTTAAGAATAGAGAATAAAATGCACAAGTCAAAACTCCTATGAGAATTTGAAGAGAAGTTCATGTTTTCTGAGTTATCGCATAAGGTACTTTTTAAGGCCCCTTTAAGGACTCTTTCAAATACAAAATTTCTTAAAATGCTTTTAAAAATTTATTCTAAAATTCTTACCCTGAACAGAGAGAAGTTTAGTACTATTCAAGTGTTCTGTACTATAAATCCCAAGTAAATAAAAGTGGGTTGGGGTCACTTTCAATAATTTTGAGACTACACAAAGCCTCACCAACCCTGACTTTAAATAAATAGGTTTATGGAAATGAAATTTACATTACATGAAGAGTATTAACTCTCAATTTTTCCCAAACTACTCAAAGCAATTAATATATAGTAACAAAGATGAAATGATAGCTATATTATAATAAAAAGACTGAATTTTTCTAAACCATTAAAACATAAAGACCAATATACAAAAAATAATTGCTATTAGAAATGAAATAGTTCTTTAAATTTAAGTACTATTTACATTTTAGTATTTTATGGTCACTTTATTTAAAATTATTTTTTAATTTAAAAAGTAAATGAAAAACAACAGTATTTTACCTGTGGATCTTGCTTCATTTGAGCAACCAGTTTCTGGTAACAAAGAGAGAGAAAGAGCCATCAGTCTTACATATTAACTCCCTACGGCTAATCAGGTTGAGTCCAAAAAACGAGGGCTTTAAATCAACAACAAAAAAAGAGCAATATCACAATCAAAACAGACCAAAACTTTCAATGAGCCATGTAAAAGGCTAACATTAAAAAAATCAAATCAAATCAAACTACCACTTTATATTTGAAATGATGAAGCACCTGATTTTTAAATCTGGACAGAGGGATGGGAGACAGTGGCTTCTGAAAGGCAATTTCAATAAGCTGGATGCTCCAAAAGCCAAATATCCCTTTAAAATGTCATTGTCTAGTGTCCCAAACAAGGCTTGGAAAGAAGCTAGTCCCCATACAAAACAAACCTGTTTGTACATAGCAAAGTACAGATCTGGCAAGTCTTTTGGTTTGCTGCTTACTACAGAAGGAGCCTATTATCAGATGTGACCTTGCCAAGGAAGGATGGGGCTTGAGGAGAATGACTTCAACGAAACAGTGATGCTCAGTATTTGAGAATGAGGAAGTGGAGGGACAACAGTGCAAAACTCTACCTACCTGGGTTCCTCTGGGTAGAGAGTGCTACCCCAATACTGAATGACAAAAACCTTTACTAGGGAAAACAGAAGCCCTAACAAATAAAAACAAAGAAAAATGAATGTCATTTGACCTAACCCGACTTCTAATTACATCACTGCCAAATGGTAACAATGAACATGGACAGAAGAACTTGAAGGATAAAGGAATGTCAGATGGCTGATTCCTAAAAGTATCTGGGAGTAAGTTGCTCCCCAAGTGAATTTTTCATATAATAAAATAAAATAATCTGTCACTCTCTTTGGGTGACAAGGCACTTTTAAATTGTTTAGTCATAAATGAAATCTTTCTCAGATATACTATATAATTATCTACCTTTTTAAATAGAAAAAAGCGAAGCTTTTATTGATACTCATAGGCATGATTAAATCAACTAACATACTTACTACAAGCAATACAATAAGGTCCTTACAATTAAAGGTCCCAAACCTCTATGTATCAAAGTTTTGCCAGCATTTTAGATTTTCAGTCTACTCCTTAATGTCAAGCAGTCAAGCCAGCAAATCTTGCTACTATTCTTGTTGTTGTTTTTTTTTTAAGGAGATAGGGTCTCACTCTATTACCTAGGTTTGGAGTGGCAAGATCACAGCTCACATAGCAGCCTCTAATTCCTGGGCACAAGTAATCCTCCCACCTCAGCCTCCTGAGTAGCTGGGGTTACAGGCATGAGCCATCACAACCAGCTCTTGCTACTATTCTAACAGCCCTGAGCCCTATCTCAAATTTGCTGCTTCAGATCTGCTATGTGATATGTTCAGTGAACTAATCTTAAGATTAATGAATAGTTCTAATAACCTAGAAAATTCCCCTTGAGTAAAATATATAATCTTTGGTGTATTCCTTCTGACATTTATTCTAATTGGTCAAAAGCCTTTCTTCTTAGTGCTAAGACACATTCTAGATAACTGAGGTTGCCAACCATGTGACCTCCAAATATGCAAGGTATATGTCACTACATTCTACTTTATATTTAACAGCAGTAGCTCTTCTATATCCTAGTATTAATCTATAAAATAGCAATAATACATATTCCAAAAGTTCAAGGAAATTGGAACACAAAGTTTTATACATTTTCACACTAATGCTAGCTACACTCTTCAATGAAAGAAAGCTTATCCCTTTTGATTTGGTTACCAGAGAGTTGGCTACTATATTAATGTTAAATTACTAAAGCTAAAAAAGGTTTTCTGCTATGATGCGGAAATTTTAAAATTAACTGATAACCACATTAAGTCTCCATCTCTGGAAGAAATAAATAAACCAACTTTTCTATCTATAAGCAGTTCAAACAATCAGGGGTAGGATAGGATAAGCGGGCAACTTACTAGACCATCCAAATACCAAGTGACTTTAAGCTGACATTGTGTTAACAAAGTTAAATTACTTTCTATTGCAAGAATGCAGCAATTTTTCATGAAGATATACTTTATGCCAAGGATAAGCAAACAACAGCCCATAGGCCAAATCTGGCCCACCACCTGTTTTTGTAAATAAAGTTTTATGGAAGAGAGCCATACTCATTCATTTATATGTTGTCTGTGGCTGTTTTGTCTGTACAACAGCAAAGTAGAACAGTTGTGACAGAGACCATAAATTAACTGCAAAGCCAAAAATATTTTACTCTCTGGCCCTTTACAGAAAAAGTCTGCTAACCTCTGCTTTATACTATTCTCCATTTCATATGGAGTAAATACTCTGAAAATTTAAATATGACCCCATGAAATCTACATAAGAACAAAGGAGAGAGGAAAAAAGGTAATTTCCCCAAAAAGATGAGACATCCATCACAGACCATTATTATTTAAATTTACATTGAACATCAACTATTTGTACACTGCTACTTTCTCCCATTCATAAAGAAAACATAGGAACAAAAATATACTTTTACCAAAGTAGTACCAGCTAATTTTTCATAACACATTTTCTATCCAATAAGCTGAATATCAACCCTAACTTCATTCCCTAACTGGAAATGCAGCAAAGGGTGGCTTTTGCCCCAATAGTTTTAGTCAAATGTACATTCTGGCTTTTGGCCTCACCCTAGCAACCAATGCCCCTACTCTGATGTTATTTCTAGAATCAGAATTTGTCATGATCAATGACTACACAGGTTATCCCACATACATTCTTTTTTCAAAAAGAGGAAAATAACACAAATGTAACTGGAGTGAAATATCTTATATGCTTTATCTGTTAAAATATAATTCACTGACATATAGATAAACTGTACAAAAAACATTGTATAATAAAGGAAGAATATAAAAGCTATTGATTTTATGCTCAAAATAAATAGGTAAATATATAGGGAACTAGATTAATAGGCAATGTGAATATTAAGTGAGTGGTGAGGAAAACTTCAGGAATAATACTATATCTCTTCTGATTCAACAAATGAAAATTTAAAATTTTAATTACATTTAAAAACAGAATAATAAAGATTAAGTTTTTTTACAATTATAATATTTATTAAATTGGTATGCTTGAACTTAAAGCATGAAACAAAATAATATTTAAGAACACGATTTAATTTAGTAATTAACTTCACTTAGAGTACTGAGTCTTTCAAGAAAGGATTATTTGGGGCTTATTCATATCCTAGGAGGAACTAAAAGCAGAATGTTAACTTTGCCATCTCAAATTTCTTGAGAGGAGAAACACTCCAAAAATCACATACAGCATCATAAAATTATCTTTGATCCACACGAATTTCAGATTGCTGCACTTCCAAAACTCATTAAATGATGATGTCAGCTTTGAACAAATAGTAAATTTAACTTTTGTCACTTGTCATTTTGTCATGATCAATTATCTGGTACTACCTAGCACATCTGGTACTATCTAGCACATCTCCATGTTAAAATACTTTCACCAGAAAAAGACAAGCTTGTTTTTGTAAACAAAGTTTTACTCTCAATTAGTACCAGAAGCAAGGCCAAAAAAAATAATAAAATGTGCACAACTTATTATATACTAAAAGAAGCCCACCTGCACAAGGCAAGCTGCTGCTGAGAAAGAATTTAACAAGATCCAAAGGAGCAGCAAGGATTTATGAACAAGTGCCTCTGAAGCTTCCTGTAAATTCTCATCCACACTAAAGGTGGGCAACATGCAAATCTAGTAGTCATCAAAAGCCCAAGATATTCTCCCAACAACTTCAGGAAGTAATGCTACATTAGACTATTCAGATAAAACAAGGGAAACTATACCAATAACAAATACCTTTAAAAAGTAGTTTTACTTCTTCTTCTCTTCTCTACTCCTATATTTCCAATTGTTACACATTGAAAAGTAATCAATTAATCGTCATTTATCACTTTTGAGTACCAAGGATTATATGTATGTATGTGTGTTTGTAAATGGCTCACTACAGCCTCAATCTCCTGAGGCTCAGGAGATCCTTCTGCCTCAACCTCCCTAGTAGCCAGGACTACAGGTGCACATCACCATGCCCGGCTAATTTTTTTATTTTTTATAGAGACAAGGTCTCTCACTATGTTTCTTAGACTGGTCTCAGACTCCTGGGCTCATGGAATCTCCTGGGATTATGGGCATGAGCCACCACACCCAGCCTAAAGATAGCTTTTTGTCCTAACTACAGTTATGTATATACTTACTTTTATATATTCATATATAAACTATATTTAATATTTTAATAGTATTAAACTTAATAGTATTTATTAGTACCATTATAATATAGAAACAAATTATATAACATAAGTATATTTATAATATGTTTCATTTATATATACTTTAAATGTTTGTTTAGTCTAGATACTTGGGATAAAAATGTAAGAATTGTGAAATTCGAAATTTAAACATCTGTGAAGACAATCACATTTTCTTTACTAAAGATTGAAATCAAGGCATAAAGCTGAGTCATATGATGAGTAAAAACTTTACTGCATATGGCTGCTGAGTTAAACATGTCTCGTTATTTAAAATATGCAAGTCAAATCACATGAACAAAGTCCTTCAGAAAACCCAAAAAACAGAAAAAAAAGAAGGTTGTTTTTTTGGGTTTTTTTTAACACCTTTGCTATATGAAAAAATATTTTCAATTCCTTTCTCTGGAAATGAAGTCAGGAATATTTTCTTAAAGTTCTAAAAAGCAGTACCTATGAGTTTGTTGAGAAATGATAAAAGGCAAATGATATGACTTGGGACAACTGCCTGGAAGATTAAAAACTGTACTAAAAACCAGAGATGGGCTCATTTACTGATCTTAGCCATTACCTAGTAACATGACATGGGAGACGCCAATAATGTAACATACCTGGTGAACCTGAATTTCCACTTTAAGAGCCTCTTGTAGAGTCTGCAACTCCATCCTCTACCTTCAACACTTTCTCTGTCTGCTAATTCTATAGTTTCTTCAGCCTCCGATTAAAATAACAAACTCCTCTTCTCACTGCAGCTGTAGAGATCATAAAATGTTTTGGATCATTATATTGGGAATAAGGAAAATATTTATGTTAAAATAAATTATGGTAGTCAAAAAATATTTGATTCTCTAGCACAGGACAAGAAATTTCACAGATTTCTTTTTCCAAAACAATTCATTACCAAAACTTTCTTGGTTCTAGTAGGTATGCCTCCACAGAACACTTCAAATAACTAAGAAACAAAAAGGCAAAAGGAAAAAAAGGGCTTGATTTGTCATGGAAAAGCTAAGCACCCACCTCGTGCTTATTAGCACCCTGTTAATTACTACATACTGAGGATACAGAGCTGAACAAGACCACTGCTGCCCTAGATGAGAGACTAGCATAGGAGACTATACCCTTCCAGGACACGTTATCCTTAGAAAGAGACACATAACAGGCTTATAAATTTTTAACACAGAGTGGATTGGAGAGTTCAGGGTTCCTCAGAGGTTAAAGAATGCCACTTGGATGAGCTCTTTATTTTTAAAATAAATAAACTCAAGGGAGATTCTGATACTAACTTAAACATTTAACAAATTAATACTTAACACATACAGACACAATGCAATGTAACAGTGCTATCCAAAAAGTTATGACAGGGACATTTAAAACTCTATCTATCAAGTGTAACATATGAGGTGGTCTGGTAATGGAACACATTTCCAGTTTGAAAATGAACATCATCTTCTTTTCAAGATTCCCAGTTACTTCTTTGACTATACGTATAACTGCATGTGGTGATGATGTCAAAAGTCTAAATTTGTGAACATGAACATGACACCTAATCTGACCTTCCTATCCTCCTCCACTCATCTCTACTGCAATTTAAATTACCTCAATGGTCAATTTCTCCTTTGTTGCTTTTTCTCCTTTTTTCTTTTGAATGTGGCCTCAGACATTATTTCGGGTACTCTAGCAAGGCAATAGTCTGTTTTTGCCTGAATAAATTTAAACTTTACTTCAAATTTCTTTTCTTCTTTGCAACTACAAAACCAGTAGCTAGAGCAGCTTTTTAGCATTCATGCAAATTGAAGGTAACAATCTGAAAGTTAGAAGAACCACTACTACTTAAGCCAATACAATGAGATTTATGATCTTCATACTTTCTAAAAAGTATTTACCTACAGATAAAGTCAATATTCAGCCTAAGTTTTCTAAAAATCCTTTGAAAACTGATGTAACAGCATTATAATGGGATTATTAACTAGAGAATGTATTCTTGGGGATATGAATTTTCATTATATTTACTTATTCTCACTAGGCATAAAACATCAATGGCAATCTCTCCTTCAATGCCTATATGTTATATAATATCAAATTAATTTAACCTCAAAGATTAAATTCTAAAAGTACACAAATCCTTCAAATTTACATTTGTGGGAGTTAGGAAAGGTTTACTGTATAATGATATTGTTAACCAAAAATTTCATAAAGGCAGAATATTTAGGAAAGTTAATTTGGAAAAGGAGACATTCTGATGAACAAATCTGGGTATTTTAGCTATCTATTATCTTAAAAATGTTTGGCACTATAATCAACCAATAAATAAATATCAAAATTATTAAGTTATGTACTTAGACCAAGATTTTTTTTGTTGTCTTATAAGTTTACAAACAACAGCAAATGCTAACACTTTAATTTCAAGTACTAAAATAATCTCCCTATGCAAATTCTTAATTGAACTGACTATATCACAGTTCTTGAAAACAGTACTTGGTTAATTTTTACAAGATTTACCAGAAAATGGGTCCAAAAATGATTCCTTATAATTTTTGTCAAGGCAAGAATCGCCTTAAAGTGACTGGAGTATTTTCGAAAACAGAAAGGCCATATTTTATTCCACTGATAGTAACATATCACTATAGCTCAACTCACATAAACTCTGAAAACAAACAGCAGTTTCAAAACAGGGAGATTTGCAATACACGTGACAAAGGGTTAATAAAATTTACAGTTATAGCTGTCACAAATTAATAACATAAAAAGCAATTTACAGAAAAAATAAAGATGACAAACAGGAAAGACCTCAATCTCCAATAAAGACATAGAAATGTACATTAAAAAATTTTTAAATTATTTTTATTTTGAAGAAGTGGGGTATAATTCAGGATTAAGTTTACAAATGTTCATTATGCAGGTACCCTTGCTGATGAGGTGTGCCCCCCCTTCCCCTGGCAGTTTCCCAATACTGCCAATCCCATTTCCTACTCCCCTGGTAGTTTTCAACTACTGCCAATCCCTTACTTAAAGTATTATGATAATTGTTCAAGGTCCACTCATGAGTGAGAACATGTGGTACTCAGTTCTTTGTTTCTGTGCTAGATCACTCAGTATTATAGACTCTATGTCCATCCAAGTTGCAGTGAAGTACATAATTTTGTCCTTCTTTATGGCTGAGTAATATTCCATCGTGTATATGTACCACATTATTTTTATCCAGTCCTCTTTCAATGGGCAGCACAGTTGGTTCCATGTTTTCACTATTGTGAATAATGCTGCAATAAACATGCGTGTGCAGGTATCTTATTCATAGAGTAATTTGGTTCCTCCGGGTATATTCCCAGTAGAGGGATTAATGGATCATATGGAAAGTGGATTTTTAGAACTTTTAGGAATCGTCATACTGTTTTCTTTTCTTTTTTTTTCTTTTTTTTTTTTTTTTTTTGAGTTGGATTCTCCTTCTGTCACCCAGGCCGGAGGGCAGTGGCATGCTCCTGGCCACTGCAGCCTCGACCTGCTGGGCTCTAGCAATCCTTCTGCTTCAGCCTTCCAAGTAGCTGGAACTACAGGCACACGCTACGCCTGGCTAATTTTTGATTTATTGTACAGATGAGGTCTCGCCAAGCCGCCCAGGAGGGTCTCAAACCCGCGGGCTCAGGCAATCCACTCACCTCAGCCTCCCAAAGGTGCGGGATTACAGGCTGAGCCACCAAGTCCGGCATGACACTGTTTTCCACATAGGTTGTACTAGTTTACACTCCCACCGACAGTGTAGAAGTGTTCCCTTTTCCCCACATCCTCTCCGGCATCTGTTGTTTTTTGAGTCACTGATGATGGCCATCCTGACTGGGTTTCTCAGTTAGGTGATATTTCAGTGTGGTTTTAATTTGCATTTCTTTGATGACTAGTGAGGCTGAGTATTTTTTCATGTATCTGCTGGCTGCTTGTATGTCTTCTTTTGAGAAGTGTCTATTCATATCTTTTGCCCACTTTGTAATGGTTTTTTTTTTCTTTTCGACACATTTGAGTTCCTGGTAGCTCTTTTTTTTAGTTTATTTTTTTTTGAGATGGAGTCTCACTCTGTCGCCCAGACTGGAGTGCAGTGGCCACTTCCGGCCACCGCAGCCTCGACCTGCTGGGCTCCGGCGATCCTTACGCCTCAGCCTTCCGAGTAGCCAGAATTACAGGCATGCGCTACCACACCCGGCTGATTTTTTGATTTATTGTAGAGATGAGGTCTCGCTGCCCAGGCGGGTCTCGAACCCGCGGGCTCAGGCAATCCACTCACCTCAGCCTCCCAAAGGCGCGGGATTACAGGCTGAGCCACCGAGCCCGGCTCCTGGTAGCTCTTAAATATTAGGCCTCTGTCAGACATACAGTTGACAAATATTTTTCCCAGACTGTGGGCTGTCTCCTCACTTTCTTGATGGTTTCTTTGGCTTTGCAGAAGCTTGTCAGTTTAATGAGGTCCCACTTGTCTATCTTATCTCTTATGGCACAGGCATTTGTTTTTGATCAGCAATTGGTTGCCAATTCCAATTTCCATAAGGATATCTCCTGCATTTTCTAAGGTTCTTATAGTTTGAGGTTTTACATTTAGAGCTTTGATCCATTTAGAGTTGATTTTTGTGTATGGTGATAGGTAGGGGTCTAGTTTTAATGTTCTGCATGTGGTCAGCCAGTTTTCCCAGCACCATTTACTAAGCAGCTTCTCCTCGCCCTAGTGTTTGATGGTGGAGGCTTTGTCAAAGATGAGTTAGTTAAGAAATTGAGGTTTTGCTTCCAGAACCTCTATCCTGTTCCATTGGTCTATATGCCTGTTCTTGTACCAATACTAGGCTGTTTTGATTATTATAGCTTTATAATAGAGTTTAAAGTCTAGGAGTGTGATATCTCTCACTCTTTTTTTGTTGTTGTTGAGGATTGTTTTGGCAGTTTGTGGTAGTTTGTGTTTCCATATGAATTCCTGTATTGTCGTTTCCAGAAGAATGCTGCTGGTAATTTAATGGGTATTGTGCTAAATCTATAGATTGCCTTGGGTAGGATGGACATCTTAACAATGTTGATTCTTCCAATCCAAGAGCATGGAATACTTTTCCATTTGTTTATGTTATCTTTGATTTCTTTGAGCAGTGTTTTGTAATTTTTGTTATAAAGGTCTTTCACAGGGACTTCCGGCAAGATGGCGACGGGGCAGCCTGGTCTATGAAACCCTCTGCAAAGGAGAACGCAGAGGGTCTCTGGCTCTCTCCCCGGGGGCTGCGGACCCCAACGTCGGAAGCCTGCTCTTCACACGGAGCTCAGCCGCTGCCACTGCTGGGGCATTACAGCAGTCTGGACAGCCACTGCAGCCGCAGACACAGCAGCCACCGGCGCCGCCACAGCTTCCATGGCGGCCATAGCGCATCGCGCCACCCGTGCCTGAGGTGATCCATGACTTCAGTCCTTGAAGCCCCTGCAGGCAAGATCTGCTGGGATCGCTGCCACCTCTGCAGCCACCTTGAAGTCTTGCCTGCTGTGGGTCTCCTACTGTGTGCCCTGAGGCAGGCTTCCACCACCCGGCTCCTGTCAGGCGCCACACCCTCTGGGGAGAGCAGCTGAGACAGAACCACCTGCTGGCGATTCAAGGTAACAACACCGAAACGGGAGAAACAAGCTTGAAAAAGAGACACGGGCCAGATTTGAGTGGTGAACGGAGGGTGATCTGAACTGTCCTTCACAGCAGGCCAAGGGCAACTGACCCTAACTGCGAACTAATTTACCAGCTTGAAAAGACAGCTAGAAATCAGAGCTGAAAGGACAATGGACTTAAATGAAAAGTCTCAGAGTGTGCTCGATTGGTTCTGTTAGTTTAATGACTTGATTCTATTCTATTCCTATTGTTCTGTTCCTTTTTTTTTCTCTTCCTTTTCTTCTCTTTTCTCCTCTCTGTAAACCATATCTTTGTATAGAGGAACAGCA
>NW_007249345.1:288234-301165 GCF_000164805.1 Carlito syrichta | reverse complement strand
GGCCTTCCTGAGGCAGAGAGAGAAACAGAGGCCACACTGGAACAAACATTTCATGAAATCATTCAAGAAAACTTCCCTCATCTCATCAAGGATGAAAAAATTCAAACAGATTCAGAGAACCCCTGCAAGACAACAAATGAGAAGACCAACCCCCAGACATATAATAATTCGCCTAAACAAAGTAGGTATAAAAGAAAAAATCCTAATGGCTGCAAGAGAAAAAGGTCATATTACGTACCAGGGAAGACCAATTAGAATAGCAGCAGATTTATCTACAGAAACCCTCCAGGCTAGGAGAGCTCGGAGCCCTATCTTCAAAGTTCTAAAAGATAAACAATTTCAACCAAGAATAACCTATTCAGCCAAGCTAAGCTTCATCAGTGAAGAAGAATTGAAATCTTTCCCAGATATCCAATCCCTAAGAAACTACGCTGCCACAAGACCACCTCTACAAGAAACACTTAAGAAAGTATTGAACACAGAAGAAAAGGAAAAAAGAACAACAATGTTCTTCACAAGAGTACAGGCAAAAGTATAAAAATACACATGATCCAACTCTAAAACCAAAAGAAAGAACACACAAACAGGAAGAACAACTCTGTAAGAACATTATGATAGGCATCAACTCTCACATTTCAACAATTAATGTGAATGTGAACGGACTAAATGCACCACTGAAAAGACATAGAATGGCAAAATGGATAAAATATCAACAGGTAATAATCTATTGCCTTGAAGAGACTCACCTCACTAGAAAGGACACTCACAGACTCAAAGTAAGAGGATGGGAAACAAATTTTCAGGCAAATGGAACATAAGAAAAAGGAGGAGTCGTGATCTTAATCTCAGAAAAATACCCTTTAAGCTATCAAAAATTTAAAAAGATACAGAAGGCCACTACATAATGATAAAATGTTCAATCCATCAACAAGAAATATCCATCCTAAACATATATGCACCCAACACAGGAGCACCAACTTTCATAAAGCAGCTCCTAGGTAAACTAAAAACAGATATCGACTCTAATACCATCATAGTTGGGGACTTCAATACCCCACTCACAACCCTAGGCAGATCATCAGGACAAAAAACCAGCAATGAGATCCGGAACCTCAATGTGACTCTTGATCAAATGGACTTAATTGATACCTACAGAACACTCCATCCAAAGACAACAGAATACACATTCTACTCATCACCACATGGAACGTACTCTAAGATCGAACACATACTTGGCCATAAATCAAGCATGAGCAAACTTAAAAGGACTGAAATTTTACCATGCACCTTCTCGGACCACAGTGGAATAAAAATAAACATTAACACCAACAAGGTCCTCCCAAAACCCACAAAGACATGGACACTAAACAGCATGATGCTAAACAACTCCTGTGTCAATGATGAAATAAAACAGAGATTAAAAGATACCTGGAAACAAATGAAAATGAGAAACATCTTACCAAAATCTCTGGGATGCCATGAAAGCTGTAGTAAGAGGGGAATTTATATCCCTACAAACGCACATGTAGAAAATGGAAGAATTACAAATCAACAGCCTAACAAACCACCTAAAAAAGCTGGAAAAGCAAGACCACAAAAACCCTAATTTCAGCAGAAGAATCCAGATCACCAAAATAAAAGCCCAAATCCAGGACAGAGAAGACAAAAAGATAATACAAAAAAATCAATGAAACAAAAAGCTGGTTCTTCGAAAGGATAAACAAGATCGATGGACCCCTAGCTAGACTGACCAAGAAAAAGAGAGAAAAAGCCCAAATAAACACAATCAGAAACACAAAAGATGAAGTCACATCTGATCCTGAAGAAATACAAAAGATCATTAGAGACTACTACGTACACTTGTATGGAAACAAACTTGAAAACCTTTCGGAAATGGACGACTTTCTATCATCACACAACCTGCCTAGGTTGAAACAGAAGAAATTGAGACCCTAAATAGACCAATAACAATGAAGGAAATTGACTATGTAATAAGAAAACTACCTACAAAAAAAAGCCCTGGACCAGATGGCTTTCCAGCAGAATTCTACAAGACATTTAAGGAGGAGCTTATACCAATCCTACTGAAGGTATTCCAGGTGATTGAGAAAGATGGAACTCTCCCCAAATCATTTTACAAAGCTAACATTACATTGATACCCAAGCCAAGTAAAGACCCAACAAAGAAAGAGAATTACAGGCCAATATCTTTGATGAACATAGATGCTAAAATTCTCAAAAAGATCCTAGCGAACCGGATTCAACAACACATCTCAAAAATCATCCATCATGACCAAGTAGGCTTCATCCCTGGGATGCAAGGCCGGTTCAACATTCATAAAACCATAAATGTAATTAAATACATCAACAGATATCAAAACAAAAACCACATGATTATATCATTAGATGCAGAAAAAGCTTTTGATAAAATCCAGCACCTCTTCTTGATAAAAACCCTCGAACAGCTAGCCATACGGGGAACATACCTCAAAATAGTAAAAGCCATCTACGAGAAACCCATAGCCAGCATACTCCTAAATGGACAAAAACTGAAACCATATCCCCTGAAAACTGGAACAAGACAAGGATGCTGCCGGGCTCAGTGCCTCAGCCTGTAATCCCGCGCCTTTGGGAGGCTGAGGTGAGTGGATTGCCTGAGCACGCAGGTTCAAGACCCACCTGGGCAACTTGGAGAGACCTCCTCTCTACAATAAATCAAAATGAGCCGGGCGTGGTAGCGCACGCCTGTAGTTCCTGCTACTTGGAAGGCTGAGGTGGAAGGATCGCTGGAACCCAGCAGGTCGAGGCTGCGGTGGCCAGGAGCAGCCACTGCACTCCAGTCTGGGCGACAGAGTGAGACTCCAACTCAAAAAAAAAAAAAAAAACAAGACAAGGATGCCCACTGTCACCCCTCCTGTTCAATACAGTATTGGAAGTGCTGGTTAGAGCATTCAGAGAAGAGAAGGCAATCAGGGGTATCCAAAAAGGAAAAGAGGAAGTCAAGCTATCTCTCTTTGCAGATGACATGATCATGTACCTTGAAAACCCAAAAGAATCTGTCAAAAACCTCCTTATACTGATAAAGGACTTTGGCAAAGTCTCAGGATATAAAATAAATGTGCAGAAGACAATCACATTTCTTTACACCAATAATAAACAAACAGAAACCCAAATAAAAAACGTAATTCCATTCACAATAGTCACAAAAAAAATGAAATACCTTGGCATCTTCCTAACCAGAAATGTGAAAGATCTTTACAATGAAAACTACAAAACACTGCTCAAAGAAATCAAAGATGACACAAACAAGTGGAAAAATATCCCATGCTCGTGGATTGGAAGAATCAACATTGTGAAGATGTCCATCTTACCTAAGGCAATCTACAGATTTAATGCAATACCCATCAAATTACCAGCAACATTCTTCTCAGACCTAGAAAAGACAATACAGGATTTCATATGGAAACACAAACGTCCAAGAATAGCCAGAACAATCCTCAGCAAAAAAGCAAAGCAGGTGGTATCACATTACCAGACTTCAAACTTTACTATAAAGCTACAATAATCAAAACAGCCTGGTATTGGTACAGGAACAGGCATACAGATCGATGGAATAGAATTGAGATTCCAGAAGCAAAACCTCAATTTCTCAACCAACTCATCTTCGACAAAGCCTCCACCACCTACCACTGGGGAGAGGAGAACCTATTCAGTAAATGGTGCTGGGAAAACTGGTTGACCACATGCAGAAGATTGAAACAGGATCCCTATCTATCCCCATACACAAAAATTAACTCTAAATGGATCAGAGACCTAAATGTAAAACCTCAAACCATAAGAACCTTAGAAAATGAAGGACATACCCTCATGGAAATTGGAACTGGCATCCAGTTCCTGAACAAAACCCAAAACCCACAGGCCATAAGAGATAAGATAGACAAGTGGAACCTCATTAAACCGACAAGCTTCTGCAAAGCCAAAGAAACCATAAAGAGAGCAGGGAGACAGCCCACAGACTGGGAAAAAGTATTTGCCAACTCCAGGTCTGACAAAGGCTTAACTTCTTGGATCTACAAGGAACTCAAATGTGCTGAAAAGAAAAAAACAAACAACCCCATTATAAAATGGGCAAAAGATATGAACAGACACTTCTCAAAGGAAGACATCCGAGCAGCCAACAGACACATGAAAAAATGTTCAACCTCACTAATCATCAGGGAGATGCAAATCAAAATCACACTGAGATACCACCTAACTCCAGTCAGAATGGCAATTATCAATAACTCAAAAAATAACAGTTGCTGGAGAGGGTGTGGTGAAAAGGGAACACTTCTACACTGTTGGTGGGAGTGCAAACTAGTGCAACCTCTGTGGAAAGCAGTGTGGCGATTCCTAAAAGCTCTAAATATTGACCTCCCATATGACCCCGCAATCCCCCTACTGGGAATATACCCTGAAGAACCAAATCACTCTATAAAAAAGATACCTGCACATGTATGCTTATCGCAGCATTGTTCACAATAGCAAGAACCTGGAAGCAACCATGCTGTCCATCAAAAGAAGACTGGATTAAAAAAATGTGGTGCATATACATGATGGAATACTACGCAGCCATAAAAAAGAATAAAATCATGAATTTCGCAGCAACCTGGATGGAACTAGAGTCTATAATACTGAGTGATCTCTCACAGAAACAAAGATCTGAGTATCACATGTTCTCACTCATACAGTGGACCTTGAACATCCAATATAATACTATAAGAAAGTGACTGACAGTGGTGGGAAACTATTGGGGGAGGAGGGGAAGGGAGATGGGATTAACGGTAGTATATCTGTCTGGGGACGGGGAGACGCCTCTTATCAACAACGATGCCTGAACGAAGCATATTTGTATACCTAACCCTTAACTGTACCCCACAATATCATAATAAAAAATATTGATTAAAAATAAAATAAATAAAAATAAAAATAAATAAAATAAAGGTCTTTCACTTCTTGGTTAGAAAGATGCCAAGGTATTTCACTCTTTGGTAGCACAATGGGATTGTGCTTTTTATTGGGTTTCTATTTACCATTGGTGTACAGGAATGCCACTGTCTTTTGCACATTGATTTTATATCCTGAGACTTTGCCAAAGTTTTTAGCAGTGCAAGGAGGTTTTTGACAGATTCTCCTGGGTTTTCAATGTATAGAATCATGTCATCCACAAAGGGGGATAACTTAACTTCTTCTCTTCCTACTAGGATGCCCTGATTTTCTTCTCTTGTCTGATTGCTCTAGTTAGGACTTGTTGAGCAGGAGGGGTGAGAGTTGGCATCCTTGTCTTTTTCCCAGTTTTCAGGAAGAATGGCTCCAATTTCCGTCTGTTTAGCAGTATGTTGGCTGTGAGTTTCTCGTAGATGGCTCTTACTATTTTGGAGTATGTGACACCTATGCCTAGATGTTTGAGGGTTTTTATCAAGAAGCGGTGCTGGATTTTATCTAAAGCCTTTTCCATGTCCAATGACATAATCACGTGGTTTTTCTCTTTACATGTGTTGATGTACTTAATTATGTTTATGGTCTTGCAGATGTTGAACCAGCGCTGTATCCCAGGGATGAAGCCTACTTGGGTCATGGTGAGTGATGAAATGTACATTTTTAAGATTATGTGTTTTGTCTATCAAACTGAAAAAGACCTCTGAAAATAATAATATTCTGAGTTGTCTAGAATTTGTGTCAGGTGGCATACTTCATAATTTGCTGATATTTATCTCTGGTTGGTGGCACTGAAAGTTATTTACTTTCTTCTTTTGGGGGTATTTATGTTTTTTAAATATGTCATAAAAATATGCACTTATTTTTAAATAAGAAAAAATTAATCAGGGATTAATAGACAAAGCATCAGAAAATTTTATATTGATCAAACAAAATTCTCAGGGGAAAAAAAGTAAAATCAGCATTTAACCTGGAGACGCTAAATGTCAAAGAATGCCTTGCACGATAATAAGCCTGCAACTCAAGTTAATGAGGAGCTGACAGTTTTTACTTCCTCCATCAGACTGTTGTCTCCTTATGAAAGATACACAAAGGCATGCAGTTTTATTTGGCAAGGACTCTAAATGCCAATTACTCATTTTATTTCAAAATAAAACTGAAGGGTTAAAAAGAGTACTAACTGGTTATAGTAAAACACATAAAAGATTAGAAAATTCATTTGGAATTTTCTTTTTTAGAAAGATCTCTTTCTGGATAATAATTTTAAGAGACCAGACTCTGCCCAAAGAAACACATTATATACATGTATTTATTGTTTACAAAAACAAGGCAAGCACATGTTGAATCCTGGAAAAAAATCTTATAGACAACCCATGCAGTCATCATTGGAACAAGTAGTTTATAGTATCAAAAAAAGGGAATATTTGCTAAATTTACAAAAGATGATTTATCACATTTTGACAAATTCTAGTAAGTCATAAATAAAAAATCAGTTGCTGCAAGGTGAATATAAACAGATTCACAAAAAAGTAATAGACATACTTTATTAAGGTACAATGCCTTTCACCATCCAGATGGCTATAAGGTTTAAATAAGGTGAAGTTATATGGAAAGCCTTTTGTAGACTTTAAAGTTTTACGATAGTCTTAACATACTTAACTCTTGTCTTCAAACAAACTTTTTAAAAAACTTTTCAACACAGTATATTTCTAAACAATTGTAAGCTTTTCTATTCTCAAATTCTCTAAGAAAGGAGTTTCTAATTATTTTTCTGTGTAGTTCTGCTTGAATAAATACAACTTTTAGCTTCTACGATTCTATTAACTTGCAGGAAAACTGTAACTCTGATTTTACTGCTAAGAAATATTTTGACATAAACCTTTTCCCAATTAAAACTTGGTTCATCAACCAAGTTCAACTAACTTATTATTAGTTAAACAGTTAATTTAACTAACAGTAAGATCATGACAGTCTGCCCCAGACGGTCCCCCAAAAGGGCTAACTCCATGTTCTCTCTACCATGCATCTATTTGGTAGAAAACTCCTCTTCTTTTTATTTATATTCTCAGATACCTTATTTAAAGTAGGCTTAATTAATTTTTAAAATAGGAAAAAGTAGAAAGTCTTGACATCTATGTATTTTTACTTCTTGTCTAATACCTAATATTCAAAATATCAGGTTTCAATTTATACAAAATACTTATTTCTCACTATGTATCTAACATGCAGGGAGAGAAAATAATATCTTTATTAACTAATACTACTAAAATTATCATGAATGCTAAAAATAATAGTATTTATTAAAAATATTAACATTTATTAACATAAATTGATTAAAAAATGAAATTTTTAAAACTGCATGTAATGCTTATTTTTTTATAATTCAGCAAATTTTCAACACATCTTGACTTATTTTCATTGTGTTATTTCTTTGATGACATTCCCCAGGTCAACAGAAAACAGTATTGGACAAAAAGCTTGGCAACTCTGGTTTTAGAGGCTACCTTTTGAATCTGGCAAGGTTACTATAATCAAACACTAGTATGGCAGCTGTTGATAAAAATCACCTTAGCTAGATATCTTTTACCGAACTTTTACATTAAATTTAATAATTATCAGTTTCCTAACCATTAAATTGAATTTTAAAAATATATGCATATACCTATAATAAGACTTATGACATCTAAGTGTCTGAATGTGTTTGAGTATAAAATATATACGCCTCCCATGTCTGTTTTCTTTGGGCAGGATAGGTCCTCAATTTTTTAAAAAGAAATACCTACACAGGTCACACCACTGCGATACAAGGAGTTTTTGTTTTTAGACTAGAGTGAAGTGGCACAATCACAGACCTCTGCAGAACACAAGGGTTTCTGTGGTGCTTTGGGTCAAGCCAGGTTTTCCTCACAGCACCCTCTTCTTCACAGGTTGATGGCAGTGTCTTGGACCCCTGTCCCCCAGCAGTGCTCAGCCCAATGTAAGGCTTCTGCCTCAGTTTCTTGGAACCCAGGCTATCTGCACACACATTCTTCTATTTCCTACCTTTCTTTACAAAAATCAAGCATGTCTACTAAAATTATCCCAGCTACACCCAGCAACAGGAATACTGAAGTAAATTTTAAAAGACACAGAAATTCAAAATGAAGGAGTCTGGGGAGTAGCATGTAAGAGTATAGTGACAATGGGGTCAAGGTTTTAGAACTGGTTGCCACATTTACCAGTATGCTATTTAATAATAAAATTTTTTAAAAAAAGAAACTGTCCAGACAAGCCTGGTCAGAATCTTACATATATATACCACACAAAGGATAACACAAGTAGGTGTGGTGGTTTCAGCATAACAAATAAATACTTAATAGAAGTGGAAGTCATGGGAGATAGATTTCAGATCAATATAAGGAAAAACTAAGGATTAGAGCTGTACGAAAAAGGAATGGGTTACCTTATGAGGTAGTGGGCTCCCTGTCATTAGAAGTATTCAAGAATGCTGCATATCATATCCCCCTCTTGGAGATTCACAATGCACATTAGCATATTAAAGGTTCTGAGAAGTCCTGCAGTAAAGAAACCTGTTTAACTTTATTTAATGCAGCATTTCCCAAATTATTTGACCACAGAACCCTTTTCCCACCCGCCCCACCTCAATATTTATTCAGTTTCTATGGAACTAGAACTCCTCAGAATATGTTTTAGAAAATAATAAGCTGTATTTTTAAAAATGAATTATTCAATATGTATCTGAATAACAACCTGTCAAAGATATAGAAGAAATTGTCACATGGGGTAAAATGTTGGAAGAAAAGACCCTTAAGGTCCCTTCTCTACGATTCTATCACATATGTAAATAATGGGCTATAGGATCTTGATTTATTCTAAAAGGTTTCATGAGTGAAAGACAAGTAGAATGTAAAGGTAGTAAGATGCAAGGTTAAGCAGTTCAAATGCCTCCCTTCCATGTTCAAAGCCCAGTCCCTAAAAGGAAGAGGGAGACCACAAAGACCATAAAATATCAAAAAGAAGCTTTAGCCAAATATCACTGTAACTACTCCACCCACTAAGTTAATTACTATTTGAGAGAATTAAAAAAGAAAAAAGGAGTAGCCTTGCATGAGGGAACTACCCTATTCTAGCTATCTTGTTTGAGTTTCATTTTTGTTATAATATACACTCTCCAAAGAAAGTTATTATTTGTTCAATGGCTAGTCACTGGAGTGACCTGTGCAATCCGTGATCTTGAATTAGACATTAAAGAAATGATTAAGTATGATGCTTTATAAGCCATTAAAAATCTATTAAAGTAGGTATTAGGGGAAAAAAAGGGTGGCTTATATGCCTCATACTATTATCTCCCCCTCCCCCCGCCTCTCTCTCTCTCTATCTCTCTCTCTCTCTGTTTGCCTGAGCCCGCGGGTTCGAGACCCACCTGGGCAGAAAGACCTCATCTCTACAATAAATCAAAAAAATCAGCCGGGCGTGGTAGCGCATGCCTGTAATTCCGGCTACCCAGAAGGCTGAGGCGGAAGGACTGCCGGAGCCCAGCAGGTCGAGGCTGCGGTGGCCAGGAGTGGCCACTGCACTCCAGTCTGGACGACAGAGTGAAACTCCAACTCAAAAAAAAAAAAGAATTATACAAGCCGGGCTCGGTGGCTCAGCCTGTAATCCCGCGTCATTGGGAGGCTTAGGTGAGTGGATTGCCTGAGCCCGCGGGTCCAAGACTCGACTGGGCAGGCGAGACCTCATCTCTACAATAAATTTTTTAAAAAATTAATAAGCTGGGTGTGGTAGCGCATGCCTGTAATTCCGGCTACTTGGAAGGCTGAGGTGGAAGGATAACCTGAGCACAGCAGGTCGAGGCTGTGGTGGCTGGGAGTGGCCACTGCATTCCAGTCTGGGCGACAAAGTGAGACTCCAACTCAAAAAAAAAAAAAAAAAGAATTATACAAGCCAGGCTCTGTGGCTCAGCCTGTAATCCCGCGCCTCGGGAGGCTGAGGTGAGTGGACTGCCTGAGCCCACGGGTTCTAGACCCGCCTGGACAACTTGGTGAGACCTCATCTCTACAATAAATCAAAAAATTAGCCGGGTATGGTAGGGCATGCCTGTAGTTCCAGCTACTTGGAAGGCTGAGGAGGAAGGATCGCCGGAGCCCAGCAGGTCGAGGCTGCAGTGGCTACTGCACTCCAGTCTTGGCGACAGAGTGAGACTCCAACTCAAAAAAAAAAAAAAAAAGAATTATACAAAACAAGGCAGGGTACCATGGCTCACACCTGTAATCCCAGCACTTTGGGAGGCCAAGGCAGGAGGACTGCTTGAGCCCATGAGTTCAAGATCAGCTTAAGCAACATAGCAAGACCTTATCTCTATAAAGAATTTTTTAAAAATTAGCCGGGCATTATGGTACATGCCTGTAGTCCCCACTACTTCGGAGGCTGAGGGGGAAGGATCACTTGAGCCCAGAAGGTCAAGGCTATAGTGAGCCATGATCATGCCACTGCACTCCAGCATGGGTGACAAAGTAAAACCCTGATTCAAAACAAAAAAAGAATTACATCAAACAATACACTAAAAGTCTAGTATTAGACATGAGGCCATCTAATAGTAAGTTTAAGACTAGAAACACTTAACAGTCCCAAAGTTCAAAGTCAAGGTTCTCACAGTTACACTAACCTAGCCATTTTACACATATGCTAAGGCCATCAAATATAACAGCATATTAAGTAATACAAAACCCAATGAGAATCTTAACCTTTTAAAAATAATTTATGTTTTGCTTTGTTGGGGTTTGTTTGCTTTGTTTTGTTTTAAAAGATGAGGTCTCATATGTTGCCCAGGCTGGACTTGAACTCCTGGGCTCAAGCAATCCTCCCACCTCAGCCTCCTGAGTAGCTGGGACTATAGGCGTGCACCATCGTGCACAGCTGGGAATCTTAACTTTTGAATTTCCTCACGTTTCAATTCTTAGCCCTAGCCGTTGCATTAGGGACATTTTGGTAAAGAAGATCTTTACATTTACATTTACATTAGGTTGTTGAAGGGAGGAGCATGCAAGCCTAACTGTATTATTAGACACAAAAATTCATTTGTGATATAGCTATGTGAAATTATACAAAAATTCATTTCCACTCAGTACAAACAGCAAAACCTCATTTCTGACAGACAGATTTTTGTAACAACAACAACAAAAATCACAATATTTGGATTATTATCCAGCTAACATCAGACATACTATGTCTGCCTAATAAAAGTACTCACCAATTTTGGGGAAACTTGTTCTCCTTCAGCTGTCTAGCCCCCTATAACAGAAAAAGGGGAAAATAGAATTAGACTCCAAACACAAGTTTATGTCATCGAAAGCTGAAGACACAAGATTTCTATCTGACTTTAAGCAGAAAAAAAACAAAACACACAGAAGTTTCCAAAGTTTTAAAACCCAAAAGAAAAAGAGAAAAAGTAATTTTTGTAGCAAAGAAAGAATCAATAGCAGTTAAATCACTATTTTTTCACAGTTTTTCAAGACAAGGAAAAGTAAGTAGTTGAAGGTTTTCCTTTCTTACGAGACACACAGAAATGAAATGCACCTTATCTAAATAACACACAACTACACCCTCATCCCCACAAGTGACTTCCACTGTTGGCTGCTTTTTAGTAACAAATTAAGCTAACATCCTCAGTGCTTAGTTTGGTCCACTTAAAAGGCATTTTTTTCAATTAATCTTGAAATGAATTTGTCCTGTGTAAGGCTTTAAAATCTGCAGCATTTTATAATAAAATACAGTTAGAATTTTAATCAAACTTTTCATTCACATACCTTTCAGTGATCTGTTTTATGCCACATGTCTAATCAGTGATAAAGCCAGAAAGAAAGCTAAGGTTTTGGGATCCCAATCCAATATTAGAAAACAAAAATTCAAACTTTTCCCTAGCCAGGCGGCGATGGCTCAAGTCTGTAATCCCTGCACTTTGGGAGGCTGAGGCAAGAAGATTGCCTGAGTCCAGAGGTTCGAGACCAGCCTGGGCAACTTGGTGAGACCTTATTTCTACAATAAATCAAAAAATTAGCCAGGCGTGGTGGCAGGTGCCTGTTGTTCCAACTACTTGGAAGGTTGAGGTGGAAGGATCGCCTGAGTCCAGCAGGTCAAGGCTGCGCACTCCAGTTTGGGCAACAGAATGAGACTCCAACTCAAAAAAAAATAACAACAAAAAAAAAACCCTTTCCCTTAATAGTTTCATATTAAATTATTTAAACTCCACCTGCCATGCTCTAAAACTATAAGTGTCTTCCTTATGCCTTAAATATAGTATGTCTGTTAACTGATATGACTCCAATAGTGTCTCATTTCCTCAGGGAATATTTCAAAAGATCTTCATGTCTCCCAAATTATAAATCTCTGTTTAATCACTTACAGACATACCAAATATACACTAAAATTAAAAGGGTCCTAGTTCATGTAGTTAGCATTTACTTCCAAAAGAAATTCAATTTACTATTCAGGTCTGCCTTTTCTTTAGCAGTCTTTTAAAAGTTCTCAGGTCCATCCAAATAACAATTTAATCACCAAGATTAGAATGACTCCCAACCAAAAGAAAAATCATGTAACAATCTACAGAACAATGCAGTTATTAAAAGTGGGGTTTTAGCCGGGCTCGGTGGCTCAGCCTGTAATCCCGCGCCTTTGGGAGGATGAGGTGAGTGGATTGCCTGAGCCCGCGGGTTCGAGACCCGCCTGGGCAGCGAGACCTCATCTCTGCAATAAATCAGAAAATCATCCAGGCGTGGTAGCGCATGCGTGTAATTCTGGGTACTTGGAAGGCTGAGGCAGAAGGATCGCGGAGCCCAGCAGGACGAGGCTGCAGATGGCCGGGAGTATGATGAGTCCTCTGCCTGTGAGCTTATTGATATACTCTATTCAGAGCTTTTTAAGGGTTCCTGACCCATGTGTAATATAATTTGTTTTT
>NW_007249345.1:259624-288214 GCF_000164805.1 Carlito syrichta | reverse complement strand
AGCGGCCACTGCACTCCAGTCTGGGCAACAGAGTAAGACTCCAACTCAAAAAAAAAAAACTGGGGTTTTTGGGGGGTTTTTTTTGAGACAGGGTCTTGCTCTGTTGCCCAGGCTAGAGTGCAATGGCACAATCATAGCTCACCACAGCCTCCAACTCTGGGGCTCAAGTGATCCTCCCACCTCAGCTTCCTGAACAGCTAGGACTATAGGCACAAGCCACCATGCATGGTTAATTTTTTATTTTTTGTAGAGACAGGGTCTTGTTATGTTGCCCAGAGTGGTCTCAAATTCTTGTCTTCAAGGGATCCTTCTGCCTCAATCTCTCAAAGTGCCAGGATTAAAGATGTGAGCTCCTGGGCCTGGCCAAAAAGTGGATTATTAACACTACAGATATCCACAGGACTCTGTACCACTCAAAAGATGCCTAGAACAGTACCAGGCACATAGTAAATGCTCGGTAAATGTTTCCTAAAAACAATTGATGGAATTGATGGAATGGACACAAACTGTCTTTCGCAGGTTTATCTTCCCTATTAGACTTTTCTTGTTAGCTCTTTCAGGCTGGGGACAATTTCTTACCTATCAATCCACCACAATATTATTTGTTAAATAAATGATTTTCTAAAACTTTTATCTACATTGTTAAGAAGTAAAATATTACCATTTTAAAATATAATGAAAAGACTAATACATTGGGCCAAATTAAAATTAGGAACTTCTGTTCATTAGAAGAACACCATTAAGAGAATGAAAAAGCAAGCCACAGAACTGAAGTTGATAATTGCAAGGTATATAATAAAAATGGCTTATACCCATAATATATAAAATATGTTGAGACTCAAGTGATCAGGATGGAATTGGGATTTTATCTCACACAGCATGTAAAGAAGCATAAACTTCTGAAAAGTCGTATTCAATAAAAGGCAGCACAATGTATCTATATCTTATCAGCAAAGCATTTTCTCTAAAAATCAGTAGCAGAACCAATCCTAAACTGACAACAAATTTCGCCATGATGCCATGAAACTCCTCAAAAAACTACTCTTAGGGACTATAAAAGTCATAGGGAAAAAAGCCTGGGAAGTCAAGTGACTTCCCAAAAGGTCACCCAGCTAGCTGGTAGCAAAGTGGAAGAAGTGCTTATGGACCCTGAGGTTCCTTTGACTGTAGTTTGCTTTTCCACTAGACCTCACTTTTTTACTGGATCTCACCTTCTCTTATCCAGCTGCAGCAGTTACTCTTCTAAGAAACAAACAACAATAAACGTTGGCGAAATATTTTAAGTCTGCATATAAGGTTCCGAAGAAGTATCACATAACAAAGCTATCTATGGCAGGTTGTAAAACCTAAAATCCTTTATGCCTAAGAAATTCCCATAAATGGGCTTCAAGGGGTCTGTCAACTCCATGATACAATATGCTAAATTCTATACATATGGGCATAGGTACAGTTTTCTGGAAGAGGGCCTACAGCTTTAATCAGTTTTGCAAAGAGACTCAGATACCTAGAAAAAGTAAATTATTTTTAGACTCATTATTCTTAAATACTGTGTATATCAGAAATCCCAAAGTGTTTAGTCTGAAGATTGAATATTAATTGCCACCATTTGGAAATTGATAAAAAAAGAAAAGCAAATATTTTATTTCTATAATTTAAGAAGACATTTATACATAAACTTGTAGTTTTTTTTTTTTTGTTTTTTTTTTTTTTTTTTGAGTTGGAGTCTCGCTCTGTCGCTCAGACTGGAGTGCAGTGGCCGCTCCCAGCCACCGCAGCCTCGACCTCCTGGGTTCCGGCGATCCTTCCGCCTCAGCCTTCCGAGTAGCCGGAATTACAGGCATGCACTACCACGCCCGGCTGATTTTTTGATTTATTGTAGAGATGAGGTCTTGCTGCCCAGGCGGGTCTCAAACCCGCGGGCTCAGGCAATCCACTCACCTCAGCCTCCCAAAGGCGCGGGATTACAGGCTGAGCCACCGAGCCCGGCTTGTAGTTTTTTTACACCACCCATATGCAAAATGTATTTGAGTCTGAAATGCTAATGTGATTTCTTAATGTTAAGCTGGCTAATAATCCACTTAATTTGTTTCTAACATACATTTCACACTTGTAACTAAAGTGGTTCAGAACTTTAACCATATTTGTTTACATTTTTAAAAGACAGATTTGTTCTTGAAAAATACATTCAAAACAGATTAAGTTTGAGTAAATGAAATTATTTTTGCTTTTAGAAATGTATATCATCTTGCTAATAGAGCATCATCATACAGTTTTTTTGCAAACTGAAGATAGTTCACCTCTCCAAAACTTCACAGATAACTGCTTTAGTTAGAGCTGATAAAAAAAACAAATCTTCCAGATTTCGGACGCAGTCATAACATTTTGAATATTATAAATAAATCAACAGTGTACTTTGGAAATACATTTAAATGCACATAAGTGGTTAGAAAAAAAGCAAAATTCTGCTTAATGAGATTTAGTCCAACATCATACCCTAATACCTTTTGTAAAGTATCTAAAATCTTTGCATGTGAAGAATCTATATCAAACAAACAAATTTCACAGATAAAAAGTTTAATACTAGATCATGTTTTAAATTAGAGTAAAATTTAATTCACTCCACTACAAATTTCAAATGATTAAGTTTATGCCTGTGCTCAATCATAAATTTTGATAAGGGACTAGAATAGCACAGATAATTGTCATTCAAAGACACTTTAAAATGTCACCTTACCCAGAAGATTCCATCTCTTCTTTTCCCCTACTACACCAAGCTGTCAGTGACCCAATAACTAAGTTTTATATACAATAGGCCTTACTGCTTTTTATCTGTCCTTCCAAACCTCCAACAGAAAGCAAATACGTTTAAAATAAATTTAAATGTAGATTTAGTGGTTAGAAGAAAGCAGAATTCCACTTAATGAGATGTAGTCCTTTGGGCCCTAACATCGTCATAACCATTCCTCTTGTCCTCATCTCTCTTATCCTGCCATGGACATCCCTCTATCACTTCGCCCTTCTAGTGAAGCATCAGCTTTACCCTCTTCATTACTAGATCTTTTTCTTCTATCTTAAACAAAATTTAAAAAAACAAGCCTCCCTTGACTCCAGATCCCTCTCTAGTTGCTGCCCCATGTCTATGCTCCCATTTATAACAAAACTCCCTGAAGAGTTGACTGTACTCACTGTCACTAACTCCTCCTCTCAAGTTCTCCATTGAACCCACTCTTTTAGGGTCTTTGCCTCCATCCACTCTTGTCAAGTTCACCAAACACCTTCCAGCTGCTAAATCCAAGCATCTCAGCCCTCACTTCCTTTCTGGGTCAGTCCTTCCTTCTAGAAGCCCTTTTTTTCTCTTGAATTCGAGGACATGACCCTCTCTTGATTTTCCTCCTCATCTTTCCAGCCACGCTTCTTGGTTTCTTCTGCTGGTTCCTCATCGCCAAGACCCTAAAAAGTGGAACTGCCCCCGCTCAGTTCTTAGAACTTTTCCCCTTAGAGAATTTCCTCCCTCTCAGTTTTTGAAACTTCTCCCCTTAGAGAATCTCACATAGTCTCATAGCTATAAAAGGATCCATGCACTGGCAATTCCCAATTTTTGGTCTCCAGCCCAGACCTTTCCTCTGAATTCCAAACTCATATATCCAACTACAAATGGATATATGAGTTGGTCAAATAGGTATCACAGTTCACAATAGGGCTCCTGCTCCTAAGAGAATCTAATGCTACCTCTAATCTGACAGCAGGCGGAGCTCTGCTTGCCCGCCACTCGCCTCCTGCTGTGGGCCTGGTTCCTAACAGGCTACAAACCAGTAGGGGTCAGCGGCCCAGGTTTTGGGAACCCCTGCACTAACTTCCTTCTCAGAGTCATCCCCATCTCAATAAATGGCAACTCCATTTTTGCCCTCAATCTTCAGGGCAAAAATCTTAAGACTCTTAGACTCCCCTTTGTTCCACATCCCACATCTAATCCAACAGTTAGCCACATGCCTCCACCTTCAAAATACGTCTACTGTGACCACTTGTCTCAACTGGACTACTGCCTCCTTGGTCCAAGTTGCCATCACCTTTCCCATATACTACTGCAACAGCCTCCTAACTGGCCTCCCTGCTTCTATCTTAGCCCTACCACAGTCTATTCTTTCAGTAGCCAGAGTGAACTTTTCAAAATCCAAGACAGATCTTATTACTCCTCTGCTCAAAATCCTCCAATGGATTCCCATCAAACTCAGAGAAAAAATAAAGATCCTTCCAGTGAATCACAAGGCACTAAATGATTTGGGCCTCTGTTATTTTCAGCCCTCCCATCTCCTCATTGCTAAACCTCTTTGATTTCTTTTCAGTAGTGTTTTGTAGTTTTCATTGTAAAGTTCTTTCATGTCTCTGGTTAGGAAGATGTCAAGGTATCTGATTTTTTTTCCTGGCCATTGTAAACGGGATTGGGCTTTTTATTTGGGTTTCTATTTGTTTATTGTTGGTGTATAGAAATGCGACTGTTGTTTGCACATTGATTTTATACCCTGAGACTTTACCGAAGTCCTTTATCAATGCAAGGAGGTTTTTGACAGATTCTCTTGGGTTTTTGAGGTATAGAATAATGTCATTTGCACAGACAGATAACGACTTCCTCTTTTCCTATTTGGATACCCCTGATCGCCTTCACTTGTGTAATTGCTCTAAGAAATCAAAGATGACACAAACAAATGGTAAAGTATTTCATGCTCATGAATTGAGAATCAACATTGTTAAGATGTCCATCCTACCCAAGGCAATCTACAGATTCAACGCAATACCCATTAAATTACCAGCAGCATTCTTCGCAGACCTGGAAACAACAATACAGGAATTCATATGGAAACATAAACTACCACGGATTGCCAAAACAATCCTCAGCAAAAAAATTAAAGCAGGAGGCATCACACTCCCAGACTTTACTCTATTATAAGCTACAAAAACCAAAACAGCCTGGTTATTGGTACAAGAGCAGGCATATAGACCAATGGAACAGGACTGAGATTCCAGAAGCAAAACCTCAATTTCTCAACCAACTCATCTTCGACAAAGCCTCCACCACCAACAACTGGGGAGAGGAGAACCTATTCAGTAAATAGTGCTGGGAAAACTGACTGACCACATGCAGACGATTAAAACAAGATCCCTACCTATCACCATACTCAAAAATCAACTCTAAATGGATCAAAGCCCTGAATGTAAAAGCTATAAGAACCTTAGAAAATGCAGGAGACATCCTTATGGAAATTGGAATTGACAACTAATTCCTGATCAAAAGCCCAAGTGCACATACCATAAGAGTTAAGATAGACAAGTTTCTGCAAAGCCAAAGAAACCATCAAGAGAGCATGGAGACAGTCCACAAACTGGGAAAAAAATATTTGCCAACTGTATGTCTGACAAAGGCCTAACACCTAGGATCTACAAGGCACTCAAATGTGCCGAAAAGAAAAAACAAACAGGCCCATTACAAAGTGGGCAAAAGACATAAATAGACACTTCTCAAAAGAAGACATACAAGCAGCCAACAGATACATGAAAAAAATGCTCAGTCTCACTAGTCATAAAAAAAATGCAAATTAAAACCACACTGAGATACCACGTAACTCCAGTCAGGATCTATCATCAATAACTCAAAAACAACAGGTGCTGAAAAAGGGAACACTCCTCACTGTTGGTGGGAGAATAAACTAATATAGCCTCTGTGGAAAACAGTGTGGCAATTCCTAAAAGATTTAAAAATCAACCTTTCATAGACCCTGTAATCCCCCTACTGGGAGTATACCTGGAGGAATGCAAATCACTCTATAAAAAAGATACCTGCACACATATGTTTATCACAGCATCGTTCACAGTAGCAAGAACATGGAACCCACCAACTGTGTTCCCCATCAAAAGAGGACTGGATAAAAAAAATGTGGTACATATGCACGATGGACTATTATGCAGCCGTAAAGAAAAATAAAATCATGAACGTCATAGTAACCTGGATGAACTTAGAGTCCTTTCTAATACTCAGTGATTTTCACAAAAACAAAGACTGAGTATCACATGTTCTCACTCATAAGCAGACTTTGAACAATTATCGTAATACTATAAGAAAAGTATTAGCAGTAGCAGGAAACTTCCGGGGGGCAATGGGGGGAGGTGGGTTGGCAGTAGTGGGAATCTGCCTGGGGAAGGAGGGGGACATACCTCATCAACAAGGGCACCTGCACAATGAACATCTGTACACCTAACCCTGAATTATACCCCACATCTTTAAAATAAAAAAATTAATAGTTAAAAAAATAAAATAAAATAAAGCTGCTTCTGCAACACTGGCCTCTTTCCTGTACTTCAGACACTCCAGGCAAGTTCTCTTCTCAGGGCTCTTCTACTTGCGTTTCCCTCTGGCTGAAACACTGTCTTCCACGACATATCTTCATGGTTCACCCCTCAAAGTGTTTAGGAAATCTGAATCAGCTTCAAGAGTACAAGAATACTAAAATAAAGATTAAAACCATAATCAGAACTGTTGTCCTCCCCAAACTTTTATTTATTCTTTCTTATGCCAAGATTACCCTTTTATCTCTCCCTATCCAAATTTCACCCCAATATTAGGGCCCAGATAAAGACTCATTGATTAATAGAGACCTTCCCAAACCATCCTAACTCCCAATTCTTCCTTTGTTTAAACTCCCAGAGTTTATCATCATTCCCACTAATTTGGAAATTTTATCATATACTGCCTCACATTTTAACCTATAAAACTTATCCCTAACTAGACTAGACTAGACTAGACTACACACACACACACACACACACACACACACACACACACACACACACACACGAGTAGAATTAATGCCTTATACAAGTAGCTCTTGATGCCAGGTCAGGATAACAAGCAAAACTTCAAAAAATATAAATCCACAAGCCCTACCCTTAAAGATTCTGAATATATTATGTCTAATATGGAACTCAGATATCTGTTTTGGTTTTTTTGGTTTTCTTTGAAGTGCCCCCAGAAGATTCTGATAAGCAGTCAGGATTAGGCACCACTGCCTGCCTTACAGTACCCTGTTTTCTGCAGCACCTAGGAAAGCAGACTCACAAAATCACCTAAAACTAGCATGGACACCTCAGAGTACCAGATCCATACCTTTATTTCACAGGGGTGCAAAGAAGTCTAGATGACTGACTAAAATCAAAGACAATGAGAAGCAAGGTTCAGCCTATCCCAACATCTATGTCTCCATGAAGGGACGGGGAGGGGGCGAAGGTCAGCCTAAAACCCAGATTCACTACTCTCATCTAGAAATCGTTCCATTAGACTATGCACAAACAAATGAAAGTAATAAAAATCCACAATTCGTAGACAGGTGTAATGAAGTGGTTACCTAATACTTGACCAGTGACTAGAGTGTCTGAACTCTAAAACAGTGCATATTAACTGCTATATGCTTGAGAAATGTGAGCCACATCAGCTGACAACAGACTTTAAGGTCAGAGAATAATTGTGGGAAGGCTTTTAAGTAAAACACAATTTTTCTAAGTCCCCTTACAATATATACAAAAAACTGCCAGAATCATTTACTTTATGGCTGAGAAATAGTAGCAAAAATAAATGGAAAGAAGAAATCTTGCTTCATCACGCTATAAAGTACAAAAATCCTTATTCACGAGCTTCCACAGCTCACAAAGCTGTAAATTTTCTGAGTCTAATCATTATAACAAAAACTTCTTAATTACAGATCAGACTTAGTAAATCACTCCATATCCCAAGACAACTCAAACTCTATCTTAATAATCAGTTAACCTCAGGACCAAAACTCTTGCCATCAACAACAAAAAAACAACTCAGGCATCTATAAGGCATTATAAAAGAGTTTGAACTTATCTTGGTGTATAGGGATTTAAGGAAGTGTTTCCTATTAACACTAATGGGAGTTCTGGGTGTAAACCATAAGCACCAAGGAGGAGGATCAATGCCCAGCACTGCATCTGTGAAAATCCCTTCTACTGCACTAACTGTAACTACTGGGAGTTGTTCTCTCAGAAATGGGATAATAGACCCAAATTTCTATGTCTCTAAAGCACAAAGATAATTCAAATAAAAGTCACTAAGGAAGGTCACTGGTAAATACCAGATTTTAAAAATAAACAAGAAAAAGCTAAACTAAAAGAACAATTAACACACTAAGGAAATTTTATAAAATAACATCAACATGCACAGAAGAAACTAGTAAATTGCTGGAGATAATATGTCTCTCACAAAAATTAACTCAACAGAATTAAAACAACCAAATTTTTTTAAAACGAAAGCACAATAAATCAAACTATAGCTAGAAGTTTATCCAAAGAAACACATACCCCCCCAAAAAAAAACAACAACTCCTCCCCTGATGGAACCCTAAGTACACTACAATCCTTGCTTTTAAACACAGAAGAAAACTCCTGCTGCACTGATAGCCAAGAATAATCATAGAGTACTTCCAGACAAACGGATAATGATCACAAGCTGCCAAGGACGACCGAAACTAACTAAATAAAAATTACAGCACCTTATTGTGTTCCATCCTGCCTCCCTTCTCAATATAGCACTGCTGTACTCACCAGGCTGGAAAATGAGCAGGTGCCTTTCAGGCTATAGAAAAATTAGTTGACTCTGACACACACACACACACACACACACACACACACACACACACACACACAAACACAAAAGGAATGGTACTCTTTCACTCGAAGGGGTTTAAGAAACGCAAGGCTTTCTCTTAGGCCTAGAAAACTAAGAGAACCCCTTACTGAAGAAGTGAGGAAGAAGTCAACGTTTATTCCAAATCCACATTTCAAAGACTTTAAGAATTAACATTTATTTCAGTTAAAAGGCTTTGGCAACAATCCATTTTTTAAAAAGGAAGAAGAAATTAAGATTTTCCTCGTTTCCATCCTCAAAGAAAATTAGAATCTCTTTTCTCTGACTATACAGGTTTAGCTCTACAACACATATAAAAAGGAACCCCGACTTAAGGCCTAGAAACTAAAAATGGTTCCATGCAACTCACATTAAAAAAAAAAAAATCTATGTAGTCCAACATATTGATTCTTTATCACCACTGCTATCATTAATGAAAATTTATCTTTTAATCTGTCCTTTGAAATGTCAATGAGAAATTGAAACAGTTGCAATATACTGGGAATTTTAACTTTTGAAACAAAACCCACAAAGAAACAGGAGTCTGAAGCATAAAGCCTCAATCATGCTGATAAGTAAGTGGTCTTAAAACTTGAAAGTGAAAGCAATACAGACCTCAAAAAGAAGCTGTTTGCTTGATATTAATGCCAGCCTTTAAAACCAAAAATATGTTCTGTTACAGAAGACTGAAATCAGGGCTTCCATTAACCTTGTTTAAAAAAAAAAATCCCATGAGCATGGATTTTTTTTTTCCTAAGTCTCTTCATCAGAGCAGCATGGGGTCCCATTAGGCACCCTATTTTACTTCCACCTTATAAATAACGTTAGCTATTCGCTATTTCCATGGTAACCAAGTACAGAGAAACCCACTTAAATGAATACCGGTTAAAAGAATAAGTTTTATTTTAGAAAGGTTTTGCTGTTCTAGATGAACTCTTCTGGGGAATACTACAAAGTCTTCTTAAGTATAATTCTAAAATATATATCTTTGGTGTAGAGGGAACTTATTAAAGGTCCCATTAAATAAGTACACTCCTTGCACTCAACTAAATATGCCAAATAACAACATAACATTAAAAATACGTTTTCAATGTACTGCCCAGGGTTTAGATGCACAACTTCCACTGACGATGCTTCCCCATGCATTGGGGTGAAATAATTACTCCTATGGGTCTAATTTAAACTAAAAAAACCATATAAATTCAGAAATAAGGCTACCATCACCTCGCATGATCAGGCCCCACAGCTGCAGGCACATGTACAACTTACTGCTCCAAAGAGGAGCAAACAAGGGAGCAAGCAAGTTTCTAATCACTGTTACCAGACCTAAGGATAGCAGGCAGTGAAAAGTCCCTCCTCAGCAAACTATTTTGTGAGTCACAAAAAGTATTCCTTACCCAATACATGCACTCAGGTTAAACGGAATGTGCACAAGAAAGAAATGCAAACAGGATTCAGTGATTTGCAACTTGAAGCTGACTCACATATTGCCCTGCATATGCGATTATTGGTGGCCCACACAAAAAAATTACAGGTAGGTAAGTGTACATGAAATGAAATGTAACTCATAAGAACAGTAAATTCAAAACTAATAATCTTAGACTTTCTAAGGACAGAAGGAGTAAGAAAAACTAAAATATTTCCAGCAGACTGGGTTCTTCATTAAGTTAGTGGTAGCTCAGACACCTTCAAAAGTTAAAAGCAAATGAAAATAGTATCATCCTAAAAGGGACTGCTAGTATTAAATTTACAATGTTTGAAAAAAATTAACATTTTCTTTTTTTTTTTTTGAGTTGCATTTTCATATAAGATTTTTCCTTTGAGTATACCAGTGTATCCATTTGTACTGCATGTTTTGGAAACATGTAATTACTTTTCTGGGATGTTTGACACACTATAGATAAGGACTGCCAAAATGCTGATACTTGTTGAAGTTCGGGGACAGGAACAAGGGGTTCGTTATATTACTCACCTTCCTTCTGTATACTTTTTAAATTTCCAGAATAAAAACTTTTTAAAAATCCTATAAGATCTCAAATGTTTTTCACTACGTATAATTAAAGAATAGATGAAATGCCTGGTATAGATTTCAGAAGCTATTGAATTTAACTCTAACATAGCCATTAACTTAACATGTAACCACAATTAATTTCCAAGTTTAACTTTTCTTACCAGACAATCCCAATTAACAGTTCAAAACCACTAGGAAAAATCGAGAAAAGTAAAGGGTCTGCTATTTTGCAACTATCATCTAATGAAATATAAAAGATCAATATGTAACAAGGTATCAGTGTCATATTTTATAAACCAAAAAAAAAAGAAATTCTAGTCCTCTCAATATATCAAAATACTTTTGCAGTTAGCAACACCAAAATTTCCATTTTCTTTTCCAATTAGGTCCATAGACTAGAGAGGGCAATTTAATAAATTAATGTTTATCTTAGTTAAGTAACATGCCTGCTTCTTCTCCAACTATACCTCTATCTCACCCCCTACCAGAAAATACAGCAACTTCTAAGATTAAAAGCTATTTTTCTATTCTCTCTCTTAACCTGATATTAAATGCTTCAAAAATATCCCGTTACTTTGTAAGTGATTTTAAGCTATCTACTATACCAATTCCAGCTGAAGGCCCCAAATTGGGGGTGGTCCCCACAAACTGTTAAAGCTTTAAGCTCATAGTAACAGCTCTCTGTTTAAAAACCAGTAATTACAATGGTGTTTTGTTTTTAAGGGAGATAGAAATAAAGCAGTGGTGGTCTTGGGGAAGTGATGAACAGCAGGCAGGAGACAGTGTACCAAGAGAAGAGAAGAAACAGCAGAGACAGTAAAGAGGAGCCAGGGAAGAAAGGAGGGAGTACAAGCAATCAATGGCAGCATCTATACACAAAGCAGCTAAGGCACCACTCACTGGACAGGGTCCTGCAGAGCATACAGGAGTTTACCCCTGTCATATGCAGCTCTACTTTTTACAAATTAAGCAGGGACAAACTGATTTTTAAAGTTGTATAATTCTTTAAATCAATTCCTAGATGTTTGTAGAGTCAATTTCTAAGCCATTTATTTATTTATTTATTTGCTTGTTTATTTGTGGAAGCTGTTCTTGTTCTGTCACACAGGCTAGAGTACAGTGGCACAATCCTGGCTCACTGCAGCCTCAAATTCCTGAGCTCATATGATCCTCCAGTCTCAGCCTCCCAAAGTGCTAGAATTACAGACATGAGTCACTTATACTCAGCCTTTCCATATATTTACTAAATACACTTCTAAACTTTCAACAATTCCATTCAACTAAGTGAAGCAACTTTTACAGATCCTGCATACAGCTAAAGTAAAGAAAACGTAAACTGGGCTCGGCGGCTTAGCCTGTAATCCCAGCACTTTGGGAAGCTGAGGTGAGTGGATTGCCTGAGCCCGCGGGTTCGAGACCCATCTGGGCAACTTGGTGAGACCTCATCTCTATAATAAAATCAAAAATTAGCTGGGCGTGGTAGCGCGTGCCTGTAGTTCCAGCTACTTGGAAGGCTGAGGCGGAAGGATCGCTGGAGCCTAGCAGGTCGAGGCTGCGGTGACCAGGAGCGGCCACTGCACTCCAGTCTGGGCGACAGAGTGAGACTCCAACTCAAAAAAAAAAAAAAAAAGAAAGAAAGAAAACGTAATACTGTATACATACTATGCTAATTTTAAGACCAGAAAGCATTACTTAATAGCCACTCTATTGCAAAGTAAAATTCCAACTTTCTCATTGAAAGAAAACTATACAGCTTACTATAAAATTGCTTAATTTTTAAAACAGTGTTGAGTTGAAGTACCCCCACTTAATCAAAACTAGTTGAGATTTCTGCTCAGAAAGCAGAAACAATGTTTTAGGAACAAGGACAAAATAAGATAAACACATCTATTCACCAACTATATGCCTTTATCTAATGGTACTGTTAGCCAAATGAGAATACAAAGTTAACAGAAGTCATGCTACTTTAACTCAACTGCTCACTGGATGTGTAACATATACCATATGCAGGATGAAACTAGTACAAATAAATTTGGGGACTTTTTTCCTCCCGGGGTGCGGGGGAACTACACAGATCAAAAATCAAAACAGTTTCAGATCCAAATCAGCAGAGAATGAACAAAATTAATTCTATTCCATACCGGTTTCATTTATTAGACAGGGAGGAAGGAGGGAGGACAGATACATACATACATACATTCTAATGGATATATTAAAAACTCAATTCTTTACTCAAAATCTTTCCATTCTGAGGAGATCACTGTTCTCATAATCAACTTGTTCTCAGGTCCAATTTCTAGGCTCAATACAGGTAGCTTATGACAAGTAAATGCAGAAAGAAAATAACAATTACCATAAGAAAAGACCAAGCACCAGATAGAGGAAATTTCACAATGGCAAAATGCCCAAAATCAGAAAGCAAATAAACTCTATCCATCATTACTAGAGAGCATTTGTGTGCCACTTTTATATCTCTGGTGTTCTACAATTGTTTCCACTAGTTATTACACCAAGCATGAGTTCTCAAAGGTTAAACACACATAATTTGTTAGACTCAAGTGATTGACCAGCTGACCAGTATTTAGGACTTTTGAGATACAATACTAGTCTACTAATGACTTGATACTAAGTGACCAACTATAAACTGCATCTATATCTTGGTGCTTGTTTCATCAGCTGCTGAGAAAAAAAAAAGAAAAAAGCTTATATCACTAAGAGTTTTAATAAACATAAAGGGCGCTGAAATATTTAAAAGGGCTCTGTCAAAACTGACATAGTCCATGTATTTTCTTTTTCCCAGAGGTATTCACAAACAAAAACTCATTAGATACACTTTTATCATCCACGCCCTTTCTTACCAAAGCATTTCATGGGGGGGAAAGCCCTCCTTTCCAGCTAAACTGTCTCATAGTTACTCTTCCCATAAACTTTTAGTGGGACGGTAACAACAACAACGATGGCAACAGCCGCTGTCATTTACTGAGTAACTTAAGATTTCCTCATTTTATCTTCGCATGAACTCCAGGAGGTTGACATTATCATCCCAATGCCATAGATGGAAGAACTGAAGTTCAGGTGACCAGCACAGCGGTTGGTATGCAGCATGTGCATGATACATCTTCATTGGAAGGAACCAAGATGACACATTTAGTCCAAGATAGCATGTTCAACTTTAGGCAGTTACACTAAGATTCCAACCCTGGGGTCAGACCCCAAAGCTCAGGCTCTTTTCAACATCTGTCTTGACCCTTGAGAAGAGAAGAAACAAGCAGAGAACTAAGGCTAAGTACCATTTATTTAGTACTTGCAAAGTGTCAGGCACTTCTACTAGTTTATACACTGACTCATTTATTCCTCAGGATAACCTCATTTTATTCACATTTACAGGTTAAGAAACTGAGGCAGATGTACAGAGAGTGAAGTGACTTGGTCACAGTAAGACCTAATATGTGGCAGAGCTAGCATCTGGACCCATGTAGACGGCTCCAGCACCAATACTCTTAGCCACTGTGTGCCACTGCCATTCTAAAATATCCCTTTGCCTGAATTACATGAAAACAAAGGTTTTAATCTTTTCACCAAATTACTAAACTGTAATCTTAGATTAATTGAGATAAAGCAGCTGGGCATAGTGGCTCAGCCTGTAATCCCAGCACTTTGGGAGGCAGAAGTAAGAGGACTGCCTGAGCCCAGGGGTTCAAGACCAGCCTGGGCAACTTGGCAAGACCTCATCTCTACAATAAATCAAAAACTTAGATGAATGTGGTAGTGCAATCTTTAGTCCCAGCTACTCAAGAGGCTGAGGCGGAAGGATTGACTGAAGCCAGCATGTCGAGACTTTGATGGCCATGAGCATACCACTGCATTCCAGCCTGGTCAAGAAAGTGAGATTCCAACTCAAAAAAAAGGGAGAGAGAAAGCTAGTAGTGCTTTTCTAAGCTTGCACACCAGACTTCTTTACAGGCACACAGGATATGCCCCTGGTGATTAGATCATTGCACTGCTCAGGAAGTGGCACGCTGTAAATCTGGTTAAGAGCCCCCAGCCCACCTTTCTCCACACTCATACCCACACTAGCCATGAACTGCAAGAAACATGTAATTCAGAGATGTCCCAGTGCAATTTTCTATAAAATGAATGTCACTCTGGAAATATCCAAGTGTGTACAGTACTGTTCCATTACCCTTTCTACTTCCCAAACATCATAAAAACCACAAAAGGAATGAATGAGTCTAAGCTACTTAAAAATCATAACAAATGTCCAATGATAACTACAAATTTAAATGAGAAAAAAATAAATGCAAAATTCTCATAATTTTGTAACTTGTCCAAATTCTACATTTAAAAAGCACTAGGCCTCTTTGAAAGACTCAATTCTTAGACTACCTTCTTATCATAAATGTTTCCTGAAGGGTGCTGAGAAAAGTCCACTTTTGCCTCAAATTGTGAATATCTTGATATACATATTTATAACAAAAAATCACTGCTGCTGCATTATAAGTTATTGGGCTTTTTACCCTAATATCTAATACTATGACAATGTATTTAATTAGGCAAATAAAGATATTAAGCATGGATTTATTATTTATATATTAACATGTTATATATACAGAAAATACATTAAAACACAAGACTGGACCTGGAGGTACTAAGAACTTGACACAATGAAAACAGGAACTATAGCAGCTCCCTCCATTGACATCGTAAAGTTGCCACATTTTCTGGGCTCTCTTTTGAATTAATGTGGCATCTGTTCCAAGTACAGCATGCTAACACTTTACTAAAAGATATTTTCATTCTACATTTGTGTCTGGTTTGCTTTTTATTTGAACTCCTGTTTTATTTCAATGGTCATTATTTCTTTATACCAAGTTGTCAATTTGGCATTCCTAATCTATCTCTCCTGAACACAAAAAGGGTGAGTAGGAACCATCAGATTAAAATCCTCTAGCAGCAATAATTACAATATGCTTTGCATATAGATTAAATAAAGAAAATAAACAGCACAAAGATTTTTGTAGGCATTTTAGTATCAAGTCCTGATAAGTTAACAGCATCTGTTCCTTTCAGAAAAGAATTCTGCTCTGAGGTGGTGAGGGTAGGGGAGTAAACAAATACCAAATAGAGTAATTCAAGTTATGAAGTTTGGTCTCCATGAAACGATGATTTCAATAATTTGTACACATCCAACTCTATCGAGTGATAACTGCTGTTTAAGACATCCTCAAAAATGCTGCAGCAACAGCCAAATACAACCACTTGTACTTAACATGCATGCAGCATACTCTCCAATGTTACGTCACATCAGGCACAGAGAAGACGCTTACCAAGCTATCCTGCATTCTATAAACTGCCTAACAACAACAGAAAAAGGCTTTGCCATCTCAATGGGAGTAGGAGCTATCTGGGTAGGCAGCCTTTTCCCTTTGGTCAACTCTAAAGAAAACAAATAAGGCTTATATTTCAGTCTTTTCAGCTCACCTCTCTCAAGGCCTTTACTCTCAATCTCTCAGCCTTTCAGAGAAAGAAAGCCTGTTTCTTTAAAATTAAAAAGCTGCAAAAGATCACTCTAACTTAAAAGCCCCACACCTTTTACCAACTGTCCTCCAGCTGTCCCCATGGCTGCCTCTTCTGCAGAAAGAATGGCCTTTCTAGAGTACTGTGTCCAAGCAGCTGTGAGCATCCCAAGGAAGGGAGCCGCTGGGAAGAAATTATTATAGCTTATATTTTTAAATCTCATCCTTTTTGAAATGTCAACTTTCCTTCATGGTTGATAACATATATAAAATACCAGTTTAGATTATAATACATTTACCGGTAGCCATCATTTTTTAAAGTTTAGAGACTAGTGGTAAAGACAACTGAGTCTAGAATTAAAAAAGGAAAATTAGGCTCTGCCATTAATTTACTCAAATTCTTGTCTCTAACTCAGTTTCACCATCCATGACATTAATTGAGCCCTTTATACACTAATAAGACTACTATCAGGAAGAATAAAATACTCAGTAGGGCATGATCTGAGCCACTCAAAATGAAAAGCACATTTATGAATGCAACCAATGAGAAATACTCTTAACTTGGCTTGTTGAAATGTTGACCACACTATAGTTTAAATAAACTGCTAAACTCTATCAGATCCAAATAGATTTTCTCTAAATTTTTAGAATTGTAAGGCAAAGCTTAAGAACATCATGAAATATGGATCCAAAGAAACATAAAGCACCTTAGATGCACTATAATGGAAAACTTTTTGTTATCTATATAATAAAAATGTGTAATATAAAAATTACAAAGGTGAATTATAACTAATAACTTTAGCAACAAATTAAAACTCTCAAAGTCAGACTCAAAAGATTTATATTTAATGTAAACTATAAGGCCTTTAGTATGTCTTTTAAAATATAATGCCAGAAAAATGAATAGCAAACAATTTATATTTTTTAACTACTTTCAGAAAATACTGGGTTATAAGTATAGTATTTAGCAGTTGTTGAGTGAGCAGGGATAGGTGACAGGTGAGATCAGCCAACACTTTTCATGTGAAGATGGAAGACAAGAACTAATTCCTACGCAGGGTGTCTTCATGCCGATTATGCAGTACTGGGTGAGTTATTAACTAAAATATTACAAGCATTATCTTGGTTTTAAGCCCTACTTTACTTTGTAAATGTTGGATAAATGCTTCCTAACAACCAAAAAGAGAAACTGCCAGCTTTTAAAAAACAGTTATCTGAAAACACAATTGCTCTCTTTTTAAGTAACTACCAGAATAAAGTAATAGAATTTAATTCTGAAATGATGACTCCTAAATTACTTATGCAGAATAGAAAACAATGTTGTCATTTTAAATTAATTTTTTTTGTTTTGTTTGTTTTTTTTTGCAAGACCCAGGTTAGAGTGCAGTGGCATGACCACAGCTCACCACAGTCTCAAACTCCTGGCCTCAAAAGATCCTCCTACCTTGGCCTCCCAAAGTGCTTGGATTATAGGCATGAGCCACCACACTCAGCCTTATTACTATTTTTTTAAGTTTTAAAAATAGCAATGATTTCAGCCTGTAATCCCGCACCTTTTGGAGGCTGAGGTGAATGGACTGCCTGAGCCGCGGGTTCGAGACCTGCCTGGGCAACTTGGCGAGACCTCATCTCTACAATAAATCAAAAAATTACCCGGGTGTGGTAGCGCATACCTGTAGTTCCAGCTACTTGGAAGGTTGAGGCGGAAGGATCGCCGGAGCCCAGCAGGTGGAGGCTGCCGGGAGCGGCCACCGCATTCCAGTCTGGGCGACTGGAGTGAGCTCTAACTCAAAAAAATAAATAAATAAAATAACAATGACCATCCCTAAGGCATGAAGCACAATCTAGGGCATTAGGTTTATCATCTTAATGTATAAATCTTACTCCCCCTTCCTCCAACCTTAGTCCCACTTCCAACGTGAGCTTTAATTTCAAAAATAAGCAAGTTTTTAAGTCACCTGAAAAAAGTAAACTTTATGAGAGTATTATGGTATAATTCTATTTCTTAAAAAATGTGTATATACTGTACAAATATAAATGCACAGAAAAGTTTAAAAGCAGGATGGGAATAGAATGACTAATTTTCTACTTTATACATATCTATATTGCCAGCATGACTTTCGTAACTCAGATGCACTACTTCTGTAATATCGCTTTAAAAAAAGAACATAGCTAGCACTCTAAAACACTGATAGTTATGTAAGGACTGACTGAAATAGTGAATATAAACAATTTGTACCTACTAAGAAAATGTATAAAATAACTCACACCATGCGAAACTGCCAAACTTTCAACCTTTAAGAAACAGCTATTAGACCTCACCCAGTGCTTGGCACTGTGCTGAGCAATAAGCATACAATGATGAACAAAGCATACACTATCCCAAATGCCGTTACTTCCATCCCAATATTTACTGTTTTCAAAATATTCAAACTAACCCAACCAAAATCAACATGAAACAGTTTCAAAATGATACATCACAGCTGTGTCCATTTCAGTAAATTGAAAACTTCTTTAGTAATTCATTTTCTAGGTTTCTGTGGGAATTACATAGTTTAGTACAGCACTGTGGACACTTAAGAGCAAGGGCTCAGGAATCAAACCTGGGCTTGAAACCAGGTCGTATCATTTGTTACCTATGTGATCCCAGCAAAACCTCTACTTCCTCACTTGTAAAATGGAGGCAGGATAATTATAGTAAATCCTCAGCATATTGCTGTAAGGATTAAAATTAAATGAGATCCTATGTGTAAAAAGGCTTAGCACTATACCATAATAAACACTCAGTATTACTGATAACAATAGATAACCCTAAGGTATAAAAACTGTTCACAACTTTCCAAACATTTAAGATCAGCGTCATTTCTCCAAAAACAAACAGATATATTTATGCAAGTTTGTACAGTAACACATTAACATTTTTATATTTTATTTTATAAATTTTTGTGTTTTATACTTAATAAAGATAAAATAATTTACATAAAAGTCCACCAATTAAAATTTTTCATTCCCATAACAATGTACCAGTACATTTATAATATCTAAATTATAATATACACACAAATGTGTCAGTATATGGGGCAGGGTGAATCACTAATATTTTTGGTTCATTTTTTAGTCTAACTCATGTATTCAAAATTTTATAATATTAAAATACAGCCCTCTATTAGTGATTAAACATTCAATTTGCATATATACTACTTTAGTCTATAAAGAACATTCATGAGTACTATCTCATCTAATCCTTTTAACAGCATACTGAAGCAGAGACTTATTATAATACCCATTTTGCCACTGGGAAAACTAAAGCCCAGCAAGGATAAATTTCCCAAGTGTACAGCTCCGTGACAGGACTGAACCTAAGGCCAAGTCTTCTGACACCATCATAACTGTTTTCTTTACAGTGGCCAGGGACATTTCATAAAAAAGACAGAAAACTGTGCTTAATGATTTAGTATTTCAGGGGTCTCTACAATAATGACTATGCATGGCTGCCCAGTTTTCTTCTCCTTATTTCCAACTTTAATATTTCAGTAATTACATGAGTACATATAATGATAAAATATATGGAAGGAGAATTCACCCAAACCGGTTATCTTCTGTATTGGCCCATTAATATCAGAGACCATTTTCTCCTTATACTTAGCCCTTTGCATTTAACTTATTTGCAACTGCTAAATTTATTTCATTTTAAAATTAGGTTTTAAAAAGACAAATTGATATAAAATAAATAAAACAAGTTATAATGTGGAAGCATATCAGACCACATTCCATAAACTTTTTACATGTCTAAAGAATCTATTTAATGTCTAATATACACACTGTTGAATTTTAAATTACAACTAGGAGGACTAGTATTATTACAGTGGATTGGTTTGTTGTGTAAGCAAGTACTTAAATAAATACTACTAGAGGTAGAGCTTTCTTCAATAAACATAGCGGCCCTCAGCAATAATGTTCTAAGAACCCCCAGCAAGGGAAAAAGACGAAACAGATACTGGCCAAATAGGTAAGAAAGATACTGCCCAGATTCTGCATACATTCAGACTAAATATATTTATCACAACTTATGCTTATACTTTTTGATATTCCCAGGCATTCCTTTCCAGTCTCAAACAGCCGAAAGGGACCAGCCACACAAATAAAAATATCCTACAAGTTCAAGGGCCTAAAAGAAGTCGGTGTATAGCTGGGCTCCGTGACTCAGCCTGTAATCCCGCGGCTTTGGGAGGCTGAGGTGAGTGGATTGCCTGAGCCCGCGGGTTCAAGACCCGCCTGGGCAACTTGTCAAGACCTCATCTCTACAATAAATCAAAAACTTAGTCGGGTAGGGTAGCACGCACCTGTAGTTCCAGGTACTTGGAAGGCTGAGGTGGAAGGATCGCCGGAGCCCAGCGGCTGAGGCTGCGGTCGCCGGGAGCGGCCACTGCACTCCAGTCTGGGTGACAGAGTGAGACTCTGACTCAAAAAAAAAAAAAAAAAAAGAGAAGAAGTCGGTGTCCTAAAAGTAATATAAAGACTTAAGATTCTTGAATCTAACATTTTAAGTACAACTCAGACTTGAAACTACATTTTCTGTCTAGGACTGCTTACTGGCCTCCAATACATCAATCCTGTAATACGGTGAGCTGCAGTGATAGATAGATTGGTACATGCTTCTAAACACAACAGAATTTTTCCAAGGTTACATACACTGTAACATAAGGAGCATCTTATTTTCATTAATCAACTAGTTTAGATAATCTACCAGTGCAAAACAATGTAAACAAAGAAATTTTCAATTTTTTTTTAACTTTCTGAAGTCATCCAAAAGCTTGTGGTACAGGGGCAACTGAGTACCGGATTGACAGAGCTGAATACTGGTCAAAATCCTGTTACTGGTTGGTAGTCTGACGTTGGGCAGATATCACTTAGGGAGAAACTGAGGTGCAAGGACATTTTATGTAATGCAAAACATTCTAAAGAACTGCCACATCATTACCATAAGCCAAAACCTCAAGGTCTTGTTAGACAGTCTGGGCTTCTGATCAAATTATAATGCAAAAAGAGAAAAAATGTGAAGCACACTATTTTTTTTGACAATAACTATCACTACTGCTGTTGCTGGTAATTCTAAACATTTACTGAAACCTTATACCATGCCAAGCACTGTGCTAAGCACTATCACAGATTTTAACATTTAATTCACACAACAACCCTATGATATTAGTTAATAAAGTTAAAGTAGGCCGGGCTCGGTGGCTCGGCCTATAATCCCAGCATTTTGGGAGGCTGAGGTGAGTGGATTGCCTGAGTCCACAGGTTTGAGACCCGCTTAGGCAACTTGACGAGTCCTCATCTCTACAATAAATTAAAAATTAGCCGGGTGTGGTAGCGTGTGACTATAGTTCCAGGTACTGGGAAGGCTGAGATGAATGGATCACCGGAGCCCAGCAGGTCAAGGCTGCAGTGGCCAGGAGCAGCCACTGCACTCTACTCTGAGTGACAGAATGAGACTCCAACTCAAAAAAAAAAAAAAGTTAAAGTAGTGGAATCCTCAAAAAAAAAAAAAAGATTTAAATTTTACAAATAAGAATAGAAACAAATTACTAAAGAAAACTCACCTCTTTCTTTCCCTGCCTTTCAGACAACTCTGAGCATCAGATTTACAGTAAAACACTTATTTCCAGGAATTCCAGTTAAAGGACACTGATATTCAAGAAGTTGACAATAATACAGAAGAATCACAGAAATTAAATTCTGGCATAACAAAACCTTCCATTCAACTTTACTGAATAATTCTCACTATTAAAAAAAAAAAAGGAACAGCATATATACAAGGCCTGACAACAAGAGGGTTCTAATGCCCACACTAGCAATCAATGATGTTACAATTATAAAGAGACCTACATCACCACACACATGAAAAATAATTTATAACTGCTAAGTCAAGTTTTGAATATGTACGTTATTTTACATGTTATTGTACAGTAGCTGATAAAAAACACAATAAAGTAATCTGAGGTAAACTAAAACACTAGGTTGCTTCTGAAGACTCAGTTTAGAATTTCAGCAGCATAATAATCATAATATTAGTAATCAACCTTCGCTTAGCAGAAAGTTCTTAGAGGTTTGGGAAGCTGTGTATAAAATGGAGTAGACAAGAGGGAAGGGTTCCCCGAGCAGTTTAAATCAACTACAGGCCCCAGCATGCAATGCTCTAATCTGAAGTTAAGTAAAAACTGCAGTGCATCCTGGGACTTGTAGTAAGCAAGCCACTTTACCCTATCACAGCAAGTTTCAAGAAAGTCTGAACTATCTAGCACAATTTGACCAGATCTTATTATCAGGGTCCAAATTCAGATCTAATTTGTTTTCTGCCCTGGCACACAGTTTCTCTACCACACACTGGAAAAAGTATCAATTAATATTTAGTTCAATATTCTCATATCAGAAAAACTGTAAACAGGATAAGCATATGAAAAAATGCTTAAATAGCAAAAAGATTTGATATGATGAAAAATACAATGTCTGAAACAATTTTTCGAGTTTAACTGAATCTATTTTAACACTCTCTAATCCTCTCTCCATCCCCCAAAAAGTGTTTTGCTTTACCAGGTTTCCTTTTAACAGTTATTCGAGATATATTTTATAAATAATTTTTCTTGAAGAAAATTCTCACAAGCAAACATTTCCTATACTCTAGTACCACCCACTAGGGAATATATTTTTATCGTAATACATATATCACAAAACAAAAAATACTGAAGTTTCTCTTTTGTCAAGTCCTTATTCAATATGTATGCCCTCCACTCCTCACCCCTAATTCCCTACACACACACACACACACACACACACACACACACACACACACACACAATTCTGGAAGCAACACTCAGAAACTCAATATTCCAACTACAGGCCCACTTCAATCATCCACTGACCTCTTCTGAAAACACAAAAGATTTTTTTAAGCTATCAATGACATGTCCAAACATAAAGTGCTATGTCTGAGCTGTAATTTACATATACATACAGTTGCTACACACACTCCTATTTTCTGCAAGACTGTGGAAAGAGGCTGGGAAAGAACCAAGTGCAATCTGCATCAGGAGGCCTAACACAGGTGGTGGGTTATTTTCAGGCAACAGCACCTTCACAAACATGCTATGGAATATAGTCCAAGAAATTCCTAACAAGGAACGATAAGCTGGCACACAAATTTAACACAATCCAGCTAAAAATCACCTGCAACACATGCTACTACATTTCACCATAAAAGTGACAGGCTGCTAAAGGATTTGAAGCTTCATCAATACAAGATACTGTCCATAAGGCCAGAGATAGCAGTTGCCATGGTTACTATCACCCACTTCTATCAGGAAATTATTGTCATTATCCCAAACTTTTTGATAGTTATTTTTTAAAAATTTTAAATAACAGTTTAATTGACTATTAATTGAGTGAAAGAATCAACTACTGCTTGATTGGTAAGTATGCCGCTTTAGAGATGCACATGGTTAACAATACTTGGATCTGCAGCAGAAAAAAATCAATTCCTTTCTGCTGCTTCTTCTCCTCAAGTACTGACAGTTTGTATTCTCAATGCAGCCAAAACAATAAAACAAAACCCATCTTTTTGGCTTCTGTGTTTAAGTTATTTTTTTCCCCTAGGCCCACAGACAGAGTCAAAATAAGCCTAGATCATCAACCTGTTAGGCCTCATCCCCTTCCTATCTCCATATCACTGGTTCACTTTCTTGTCTACCTAAAAAAGGAGAAAACATTTCTGTAGCTAATTCCAAAATACAGGAAAGAACAGCTTCCTTCAACTGAAACCAGCTCACTAACTCTTTTTCATTTAATTTTTTTAAAAAGGCAGGGAGAGGGGAGAGACTTGCAGAGTATCGGAAGGGAGAAGTGGAGGGGTATTCAAACTGCCACACAAGAGTCTGGTGTAAGAAAGTTGCTTTAGAAAAGTCCAAAGAATGACTGAACCTCATATACAATCTCTACAAGGGAAGAGTTCACCACCACCCCAGTTTAAGACTGAAATGATAGACAGGCAATAGAAAAAAGTTATTCTTAAAAGTCTATTTCAATATTCTCACAAAAGATAACTATTCAAAAATTTAATACACAAATAAGAATTATATGAAAGCCTACAAAATAGTGTATACACACACACACACACACACACACACACACAAAAGAAAATATACACTGCTTAAGAAATAATTATTTATAATGAATTTAACACAGCATTAACATATTACCTCTTTTTAAAAAAAATCCCAAAGCACACCTCATCAACAAGGGTACCTACATAATGAACATTTATATACCTAACCTTGAATTGTACCCCATATCTTTAAAATTAAAAATAAAAATAAAAAATCCCAAAGCAGCAAAAATACTCACATGGCAAAGTTAATGTGATCAACATGTACTGCTATGCTCCTTAAGAATTATTTGGTCTACAAAATGCCCATGTACAAAAATTCCTGAGAAGCCAACATAAATCATGAATATTTCCCAGCACAAAACAATATGAAAATTCAAACATGGTTCAAGAAATCAGTTCTGAATATAGATATAAAAGAATTTTACCAAAGATCAGAGTCCTAAAGTTTTCATCCCTTCCTCTCTTTCTTTGACTAACAATTAAATACAAAAGTCTTCAACAATAGAATATTAAGGATACCAAATTTTAAAACACATCAAAATAACCTCAGCTTCAGTGTTTCTTCACAAAAAGCTCTAGTATCACTGTCTGGGATGCAAAAGTTTAATATCACCCTGAGAAGTTTCATTTTTATCTATACAGTTAAATGTTCTCTCCCTTCACACAAGCAAGCTTCTATATTTACATTGTAGTTGGGGCTATTTCATAAAGAACGGTCACTTTTAAAACGTAAGATACTACACTTTTGATATGTTCATAAACACAAAGATTCCCAATTATCTGTATTTTGTTTTTTAAATTTTGTATGCCAAATTTCTGAGCAGTCTATTAAGAAAGCTGCAACTCAAGGCTTTAAACTTTTGAGTTATTTTTACACAAAAAATATTTCGGTGTATTCCTCTAGATTTCAGTAGTCATTTCCTTGTGTATCCTTCTAAAACAGAAAAACAAAATGATACGCACATGTACCTAATACTAACGCATACAGCTATACATCATCACATCAAGCTGTGAAACAAGCTTGAAAGCCTTAGTCAGTAAGAATTTTTCAGAAAGTTAGCAGAGTCAATCAAAACAATCAAAACTTTAACTGTGACATCTGTTACTGTGTTACCAAAAATCTATATAGAAGAACCGGGAACTTCAATATTCACTAAAATCAACTACTATCACATCAATGGAGAAATTTTTAAAAACTTTTACTAGAAGACATACATTTCACAGGCTCTTCAAAAGGAAAAATGATCTTTTTTTTCACTTATGGGAAACTGACTAGGCAGCATTTTTTAAACAAAGCTTCAAAACTATAACAAAGAGAATTTGGGTAACAACAGCAGTATTTAAAAAACAAAAATTCATAAAGTGTCCAGGGTGCTCTTTTAAAGCACTAATTTCCCAATATAGGAAAAAGCATTTTAAGACAGAAGCTTCTATCCATGTATTAATTAGTTTAGCTATCTCGACAACTTAATATCTGTCTTCTGACATGTAAAAGAAATTTTACATGTATTATCTCATTTGATCTTACCGAGACAAAAAGAACAGTATTATGCCTACAAAACAGACAAAATTCAAAGCAGATTCATGATATTTTCAAAAGTTCCTAAGTTTTAAAAACTTTGATAGAAAACTTTACAAGCAACCACAGTAACATGATATATCAGTGATAATCAACTCACCTAACACTAACCGAATTTTAAAGGACTATGCGCTATAAATGCTATGCAACTGTTCAAGGAGCTACTTTCATCTTTATGCAGTTATTGTTAAGTATTACTAATGGACATATTAGCAATGACCTATACCCACAGACCTAACTTTACTTATAGTTCAAGAATCTTAGTCTACGGGGGTCAACTTAAGTACTTAACAATATTTATTTATAAAGCTTGAGTGCCTAAATCACTGTCCACAGATTTGAAGGGAAAAATGCACACACAAGTCTAAATTTTTTCCACACAATATCCACCTTTCCAAAACCTCAACAACTCTACATCTTAGTTGTATTAATATTACAGGGATGACCATAAAGCTTAAAGCCCCAAATCATTCTACTTACTTTTGTTTGAAGCAATTACAAACAATTTTTTTAAATGTGTTCAACATCCCCACTCATCAATATAAGACTAATTCCCCTTCAAAATAAAATAATCTAACAACGCTTTGACCCTAAGCCCAGCAATGGCAAGCTTGTCACAATAACAAGTCTAGTTTGTATAGTATTGTAAGCAGATAAAAAGCAAAAATTTCAGCTTCAAATAACAAAAGTAATTTATGAATAAAAATTGTAAATGGACTTACTCAAAAATCTTTCTGGAACGTTAACGTGTTAATCCTGTCGTTTAGCTGAAGCTTAGTAGAGCTGTAATAAGCAAGACCCTCAAAATTCAAGAATTTCCTTTATCTTGCTGTAGCACCTCCTGCTGGATAGCATTTAGAGATCTTCATGTAAGCAGAAGAAGAGTATTTCAGAGGCAGCTCTTTCCAGGTGATTGAACAGGAAAAAGGATGGACCCTTCAAAACTAAAAGAAATAGGGCCCTATCCTTCATTTATACCTCTTAAAAATAAACTTTGGCATAGGAAGGTGTCTTTTTAATATATTATTCTAGTTCCATATAGACCTGCCTGAGTTCAAAGTGCAGCATGCTTAAATAAAGCCCGCAAAAATATCTAAAAACTAAGTTTAAAAACCGTTCAAAGCACTCAAGCAAAAGACTGTTATGGGCAGCCAAGCAATGCCAGTCAAACTGCAAGTACTATTAGGTTAGCAAAAGCAAAAGTATGATTAAAAAAAAAAAAAAGCACCTGGAATATTTTTAACATGTTAGCCAGATGTTTGTGTTTGGAATTTTCTGCACTATTACTATGCTCCTTGCTTAAGGATAGTAGTACATCTACAGAAGTTTTAAACCACAGAAATCTTATTGATAAGCATGAGTGTAACTGTACTCTCAAAATTCTTGTTTGCCATCAAGACATGTCTTGGGAGTTTAAAACGCATGTTTCAGACATTTTTAATGGCTCCTTATGAATTAGTTTTAAGCCTATAATATAGGTGCTATTTGCAAGTGAAGACAGGAGAAGAAGGAACTTACCAAAATTAAAACGAATAATAGTATTTCCAGTAAAAAATGTAGTAACGGTTTCCAACAATGCTGCAAACCAAGTAAATTGTGAAACTTAAAAAGGGGGGGAGGGGCCGTTTCCAAAAAGCCAAAAGAAAAGCTGACCTATTTATTTCTATTGCCCAAATGAGAGTGAACACCAGATGTAAACAAATCACATAAACACTGAAAAGTATGCTTACATGGTTCCGCCCCAATTTCACTACCCTTACCAGGTTCTCAATAAAGCTACAGATGCTGGAGAGTGTCCAGTCCCTCGCCTTAAAGAAGCCTTATAAAGTGAGTCTATGAAAAGCCTTCCTTCCTTCCCAGAGTGCACAACTGCTTTAAAAAAAAAAAACAAAAAAAAAACTTTTATCAGCCCCAATTAATCTGATTCTAATATCCAACTACCAATAATTTATATAAAAATGTTCTTCCCTCTCTAACTTTCCCAGCTCAGGCACCTACATTCCTGACACCTACTACTAAGAAGAAGGCACAACTCGCACCCCAGCTACGGGGCAAATCTCTGAAATCCGAAACACAGCCACAAAGTTCACTGTCAAGGCCAGGGATGAGGCCCACACATGTCCGGACCTAAACTTACATTTGAAATTCTAGAAATCCACACTCCCCGAGACATCACTGAAAAACAACACAGTGTGGACGTGCAGCCTGAGATCCTCTACTTCAAGACCTAAACAAAGAATATTTCAACATATGACCGGAATATGATGACACCAGATTCACCAATGAAAACAAAACCTGCCTGCCAAGAGCAGACAGACCCTCATCTCAACAACTCAACTACTTGGAAACCGCTCTCGGCACATCTTCACCCCCCACGCGGCCTGTGGCCTTCTCCCGGGGTGCAGGCCACAGACAAAGTTGAAAGGAGGCCTCCCCTCCCGCCCCCCGGCCCCCAATCTCGAGGCCGACCCCTCCCCTTCCAGGGCCACCTTGCTGCTACCCACCATCGCGAACGTGGCCGGAGGGGGGGGCGTTAGGTCAAGAAACCCTCACAGCACCGCTCAGCCGAATAAAGAGACCGGGGAGAGGATGACGAGAAGTGTTGGGAACTGCGTGCACGGCGGGGCT